>NC_056745.1:648989367-649239367 GCF_019279795.1 Protopterus annectens | reverse complement strand
GACCCAGTGGCTGAAAGTGTGCTTCTTTAACATGCACACAAAGTGGCTTCATGCAGGATGTACCAAATAATCTCTACCAACCTCTGCTGCCCCCTTTGATGTGGCTTATTTGTTTATTATTTATTTATTGCATTTGTTTACTGGGAAAGTCCACTAGGACTGGAGGAGCCCATTTTCAGTGCAGACCCGAGGAGAAAAGCTCCACATTATTACATACAATTAACAAATTAAAACATTGTAGATACATGAATAAAATAAATGTATTAACTACATACAATTAGTTAATACAATTGTTGATACATAAAAGGGACAGACAGTAGAAAGGATAAGACAATTGGCAGAGATGACATTTCAATAATACATAGAAAAGACACAATTTTATAAGTGAGAGCATAAATGGAAACAGAAGTATGAAAGTCAGAGTAGAAGAAAGTAACTTAGCAGTACATGTGAGTAGAAAAAGACAATAGTATATACATGTGCGTGTGTAGGATTGAAAGTAGAGGGGTGTAGCGTACAGGGTGAAGCAGGTGAACAGACTGTATCAGGATGAAAAGCAGGAGAGAGGAGGTTTGAGAAAGTACAGAGAAAAGAGTGGGGAAGATCTGAGACTAGAAACAGAGAGGTTCCATAGTGGGAAGTTAGGTGTTGGGATTTTTTTGTAGGGTACAGGAGCATCTTCAGTTACAGACTAAATGTAATTTTTGGGATTTTTTAAAAAAAGCAGACTTATAGGTTGATCTGAGAGAAGGAGGAAGACTATTCCATAACTTAAAGACAGCATGGGCGTACAGCATTTGGCCAGCTGACAGTTTGGGTTTCTCTATAGACAGCAACATTTTGTTTTCTGACCTGAGGTAGTGATTGGGGTGGTACATGGTCAGTATGGATGAAAGGGAAGGGCAATGTTCAGGTTGGTAGATTATTTTGTGGGCTGTGGTTAGTTGAAGGTAAGTAAGATGGTCGTGGGATTCCAGCCAGTTTAGTTTATGCAACGAGGAGCAGTGCTGGGTAGAGTATTTAGAGTTTGTAGCAAATTTGGCAATTTTATTCTAACAGGAATCAAGCTTACTTTTTAGGGAAGATTGTATGTTGGTAAGGATGGGAGCACCATAAAGCAGAGTAGGAAATAGGAAGGATGAGGCGAGGGCCTTTTTTGGCAGTGAGACTGAGGAAATAGTTATGTCAATGTAGGGCACCTAGCTTTTGATGTTTTTTTTTTGATATTGCTGTGGATGTGAAGGTCAAAGGTTAGTTTGTCATCAATGATGACACCTAGCAGTTTGGAACTAGGGATGACTTCTAGGATGGTATTGTTACATGACGTAATTGTAAAAAGAGATTTGTCAATGGGGGTAGTTTTTGTGGGAGCAAATAATAAAAGTTTTGTTTTATTGGGGTTAAGGGTGAGGTGATTCTGGGACATCCAATGCTCAGTAGAGGTGAATGCTTCTTGGGTAAGTTGCTATAATTTGGTAAGAGATTTTGAGGAGGAGATGATAGTTGAATCATCAGCATACTAGATGACAGAACTATGAGTAAGGATTTGATGAAAGTTGTTGACAAATATACTAAAGAGGAGGGAACCAAGAATTGATCCCTGGGGAACACCTGTGTTGGTAGTGATGAAAGGCGAGGAAGAGTTTTGCCATTTAGAGGATTGCTGCCGGTTTTTGAGGTAGTTTGTAAACCATTGTATGGTGGAGGGAGATAGATTGAGGTTGGAGAGTTTGCTGAGCAATAGGGAGTGAGAAATGGTGTCAAATCCCTTTGACAGATCGAGAAAGAGAGCTGAAACTAAGAAGCCAAAGTCACAGGCTCTATTTACTGTGTCTAAGAAGGAGATGAGGGCAGTGTTGGCACTATGTCCAGGCTTAAAGCCATGGTGAGTGGGAGAAAGCAGTTGGTGTTTAACTAGATGATTTATGAGCTGTGTGTGGATGCATTTCTCTAATATTTTAGAGATAGGGGAAAGAATGGCAATAGGACGGAAGTTTGAGATGTCAGAGTTGTTGCCGCCTTTATGTAGAGGAATGACAAAATTTCTTCCCGGATATCTGGTATCCAGGATTCTTGAATGGACCTGTTAATGAGTATGCTGATAGGGTAAGCTATGGAAGGGGCTGCTAGTTGGAGGTATTTTGCAGGTAGATTATCAGAAGCGTTTGTACAAGGTTTTAGTTTATAAAGTAGTTTTTGGATGGTGGATATGGTAATCGGTGATAATGAGAAGATGGGTATGGAATTTGAGGTATTATGGGCTCATGGTGGGCCCAATGTGTCAGGGTTGATGGGTGGGAAGGTAGTAGATTGGTGATGATGTCAATAAAGTATCTATTGAAAGTGAAGCTAATTCAGAGGGGGGGGTTTCTGGGTTTGGGCACGGGGTGTTGTTAAAACCTGGGTGGAGTAAGGAATTAATTGTTTCCCGGAATTATTTGGGATTTTGTTTGTGCTGATCTTGAAACAGAGCTATGGTCAGCTACCCAGACCACCTTTAACACAATAGAAAACTGGCTTTCTGAATGTTGTCTGATACTAAATCTCAAAAAAACTAAAATGCTGTTATTTTCACCAACACATAGGTCTACTGCTTTTACCTTTACCATAAATGCAAATAACAGCACAATAATCTCCGCTGACCCCTCTACAAAACTATTAGGTGTCATTATAGATAATAATCTAAAAATCTGACCTACATGTCAACCAATCGATCAAAACTATCAATAAAAAATAGGGTCACTTTACAGAATAAAAGTCTTCCTAACCCCTCCAGCTAAAATTGTCATAGCTCATTCTCACCTTCTTTCAACTCTTTTGTATGCATCCCCTCTACTCTCTAATTTAAACAAGACTGTCCTTAACAAACTCTCAATCTGCTACAACCACATTGCCAAGTTTGCCACTAGGCTGCCTTTTAGGACACATCATTGCATTAATCTAAACCAGCTTGAGTGGCTTGAACTACCCAGTCTAACCCAGTATAACCAATTGATTATGGCCCATAAAATCCTTTATAATCCTGACAATACTCTTGCACCTAAGAATCTTATCATCCCCTATAATAATCCTAGACTGCTTCGATCATCTAACAGGCTTCTAATTCAGATGTGCAAAATTAACAACACAGCCGGTGACTCTCTCTTTGCAAACTCTGCAGGTAGATCCTGGAACTCTCTTCCAGCTGATATTACTTTACTGTCCTCCCTAGGTCAATTTAAAACTAGACTCAAACAATATCTGGGACTAAACTGGCTATGTCATTGTTTCAAGCCTGGCTAACCCTCCTCTAGAATGTGTATAATCTATTAAGCAGTTTACTGCGTAATTTAATCCAGACTTTCACCTGCGATTAACTCTAACCTGTGGAACTTGTTTATCTTGTTTGCTTATGTGATCACTTTAAATATTCTATTTGTAATATGTTATGTTGTATCTGTTTACCTTGGAACTTTTCTCCCCGGGCCTCCGCTGAAAATGGACATGCATCCATTTGGTCTATCCCGGTCAACAAATGTAAAATAAAATAGATTGTATGTACACTCTTGGGTCTTTGACCACTAAACGTTTAGCCTGATTACGAAGCTGTTTGTATTGCATTAGGTTGGAAGGAGTTTTGTTTTTTTGCCAGATTTTCCATGCTTTATCCCTAGAGGACATAACTTGCTTTGTGGCCTTTGTCAGCCAGCAGGCATGTTTTGATTTGACTCTCTTAAGTCTTTGGGGGGCAAGAGAGTTTAGGGTTGAGCAAAGTGTGGAATTAAAGAATTCAACAGCAGCATTGAGTGGAAGAATTTTAAGTGGGTTCTAATTTGTATTCTGCAGGATGTCATTGAGGGTGTAAGATCTCTGGTATATCTATATTGGTGAGGGTTAGCTGTAGAGGTTGGCTTACGTATAATGAATGCTGGAGAGTGATCACTGATACTATCAGGGAGAATGACTGAGGAAAAGATTTTATCAGGGTCAGAAACTAGGATCCAATCTAAGGTTGAGCCTCTGTTTACATTCTTGTTTGGTCTGGTGATATCAGAAATTAGTTGAGAATATATGCGTAGGTTTATATTTGTGGAGGGATTGTTATTGGAGGTATCTAAATAGTTGATATTAATGTTACCTAAGGTGATAGTTTCATTTTGTATGTTAAGGCTTGTCCAGGCTAGAATTTCTTCCAGAATAGGACTATTGTTTCCTGGGGGAATGTATATTACTATGATGCAAAGGCTTTTGTGGTTGTTAAGTTTGAGAAAAGTAACTAGTAGCTCAGCAGATGAGAAACAGGGAATTGGTTTAGAGTATGGAATAACTGTGTAGACGCTTGGGAATATTAAGGCGACACCTCCACCTTTTTTGTCGAGTCTGTCATTCCCAAGACAGGAGTAATTTGGAAGTAGAATTTCAGAATCCTTGATATATGACTTGAGCCATGTTTCAGTGATGGCAGTGAAGTTTGGTTTGTGCTGGCTTAGCCAAGCATGCAGATGGGGATTTTTATTCTTAATACTCTGAAGATTAACAGTGATAAATTTTAGTTTTTTGTAGAGGTGTGGGAAGTATGAGAAGGGGAAGAAGGGCCTGGTTTGGAGTGTATATCACTACAGAGAGCCAAGTTACAATGAGTTAAGAAGTTACTTAGGAGGGACTTCTTTCTTATGTTGCTGAGGTATTTGTGGCCATGGTGATAAGAGTTATGGTGAATGGAGAGCTGGATAATTTTCTTTTGTAGGATTAGATTAGTTTGATACAGACTAGAGGAGATTGCAGTGTAGCTTGGGAGGGTGTTGATAAGGACAGATATGGTGGGGGAGGGAGATGGGTTGTGTGAAATGATGAAAGTTTTAGGAGGAGAGAGAGGTGGAGGGTGAGTATAATGAGAAAAATGTTGAGTGCGAGAGACATGGCTGGGTAATGTCAGTTGTAAGAGGCTGGGATTAGTATAGATGAGTGTGGGAGAGAGATGAGAGTAGAGTTAGGGCTACAGGAAATAGAGGTAATGCAGCCTATATGCTAGCAGGAAGAAGCAAAATGGAAATGTAGTGTAGTGGAATAGCAGGAGCTATGTGTGGAGAGAGGTAGGGGTACAAAAGAGGGGAGTGGAATTAGAAAGTCAGGTAAATTGACTAGGGCTGCTGAAGAAGGGAGGGGTCAGGTTGAGAGGAGTATGGCAAATAAGGGGATTAGGAAGTCAGGTGAGATCACTAGGGCTGCTGAAGAAAGGGAGGGGTTAGGTTCAGAGGTATGGCAAATAAGGGAATGAGGGGTTAGGTTGAGAGGAGTATAGTAACTAAGAAGGTAATCAGGGGTGGAGTGTAAGGTAGTAGTTAAGAGGGCTAATAGTTGGATATGTATTAGAGCATTGTGGGTGGAGTTAGGAGGTGGACGGCTGTGATTGGTGATGTGGGAGTGGGTATGGCAAGGCTAGGTATAAATGTAATGTATGTGGAAGTGGGTAGGAATGGGGGTAGGGTAGGGGAGCGGAGTGAGCCCGAGCGTAGCAAGGGTGAATGGAGTGGGTTTGCCCCACTGGAGGAGGCTAGAGTGCTGCAAAAAACAATCAATCAGGTAGGAAGGATTCAGAAATTAGTAGTATATAGCAGGTAGGCTGGTAGTGTTCAAGGAAAACACATTACTCTTTATGCAGAATAGAAGGACTGTTGGGGGTGACTTTAGTCCCCTATGGTTGAGGTAGAAGAGTATGTAAGGTTTGAATTACTTTTCTTAGGATGTTGAGTCACTAGTCTTGCGACTTACCATTTATGTAAAAAAAGGGGTAGGATGTGGCTATATTTGATAAACATAGGGAATCACTTTACATAAGAGGGATAGGATGTGGGTTTATTTCTTAAAGAGAGGGAATCGCTTAAGTAAGAGGGATAAAATGTGGCTATGTTTAATAAAAGAGGAAAGCCAATATACAGTGAACTAAGGCGAGCTTATGCTGCCATCTAGTGGATTTAGAGGGGAACAGCAGCAGTGGGTACAGTTATAGGGATAGAACATACAAAGACTACGGGGAGGGAGATGACCTCGGGGCAGTCAGTCCGCAAGTGTGCTAACCCTTATAATGAACAACATAGCATAAATATTTCTTAGTATAATTGCTGAAAGTTGTAAGCAATCACCTACACTGCAGTGCACTACACTGGCTTGATATCTAATGCTGGGCAGCCAACAATCTATATGTGCATTACTGCTGTAGACAAGTCTGCCCAATTTGTACTAACCTGTTGCATCATCTGCTTAACATGTGTAAAGTCTACCTACAAACCAGTATCCACTCATGCAAGGATAATCACAGAATCACTGCCTCTCTGTAGGAACAGCAAAAATTGTTCTCAATTTGTCACTCTGCTGCTTTTGAGGATGTCCTGATAAGTTGCCATTACACTCAGCATGCAATATAAACATGCAGACACATAGTCCTATTGTTAGACATTCAATAGGAGAATTCAAGTGCAAGGGCACACATCCTTGGACTGATATACAAAAGCAGCTTGCCACACACTGTCTGAGTACTGTGTGTATCATTGGAGCTTTCCATAGGTCCACGCCAGTGCTGCTATTCATCTTAATACTGCTGCTCAAATATCCAGTATAGCTTTCCATACCTGCAGGACCTAGCATACTATATGGCAAAACAACTCTAAAGCAACAGCTTATACCTGTATGCTTGACTCATATGCAAATTAGGCCAATGATGCATGAATATCCATGAATCACTTTTTGCTGCCCCATATCTGTGGCTTAAATTGCAGTTTACTGCCTACACTAACCTCTGACAGCTTATGGTTGTGAACCTCTGCTGATGGGCTGCATGCATACTCAGGTAAAAGCACTGTGCAGTGAAATGCTGTGTCACCCTTGAGTCAGAAATCACATTGTAACAACAATGTACAAGTTACCATTGTTCCTCAGGAAAGTGGCACTGTTTTCAGAGGAGATTCAGCAGAATGACATCTTCTATTAATGTCTGCTAAACAGCAACTGCAAACTGCATGAAGGAGAGCAAGATTATTTTTGTCTCCTTTGTGACCATTTCAGAGTCCATTCACTGAAACCCTATGATGATGCCTTCAAAAAAGCTGAAGCTTCTATAACCTGGTTGAGAAGTTGTCCTCAGCCATGGACATCAACAGGACAAGGAAACAGTGTGTGCATAAATATGGTCTCCTGTTGCGTTGCGCAAGAATCATTATGGCTGGGAATAAAATTAGAGCACCATAACATTAAATACCATAGCAAAGGGAGAACAGCACTGTAGCTTGTCTTCCTGTTTCAGGTTCTGACTATTCTTGCCACCTGCAGGCATTTGATAAGGTGAGCTTAGGAAATACATATGTGCTACTATACAGCTCTCCAATATCAGGTGGAGTCCATCTTAATATACCAACTACATTGGATGTTTGCTTTTGTGGGGATCTGTTATGCAGTGGAGATATGCTGCACCATCCAACAGTGCCTTCACACCACCCAGTGCATTCCCATGTGTAGTGGGCCTTTTTTTGTGAAGTTTGTTTATGTGGGTGCAGGTGACATGCACTTGCTGCTTGGCACATAGCTAGGGAGACACATGTATAGGACTGTGACTTGTATCTGTTATTTTTGCATCTTATCTTACACTTATGTTAATTGTCTTTCAGCTTGTGCAGAATCTGACATCAGTCATGGAAATGCATGAGAAAGCAAAAGTTTAAGGCCAGCCTTGGTTAGTTCCAGTAAGTAATGCACAAGAATAGTTTAAATATATTATGTCTAATGCCAGGATATTTTACTTATGACTAAAATTCTACTGCATCTCCTTACTATAGGTTTGGAAGATCGAGTTGCTTAACACTCACCTTCATATGTCCTACACCTGCTGAAGTTGTTGGTGTAGAGCATGGGGATGATGCACCTGGGAGAGCCCCAACAGAGGGAAGTCCTGACCCTCCACTGGCAGGTAACCTGATATCACTTCCTGAGGTGGCCCAGCTGCATCTGGAATGGTTTATGTAAATTGCAGTGGCAACAGCAGTGGGCATGTGTACTGCCCTGCTGGAGTATCTCCTGCAGTGGATAGCAGATTTGCTCAGTTGGCCAGCCCCTAGCATCCAGCCATGATGGGAGCATATGGTCAATGCTACTAGCCACCCTTGAACTATCACAAGGTGCTGGATAATTGTAATGTCCATCTAGGACAGGGTAACAAACAACACAGTAATGCTCATTAATTCACTCTATCCCCAACCATGTACACCACGTTCCTTTTGTGCCATGACCCTTACCCTGAGCACTACCCAACCCTCCACCTCACTATTATTCCACCCTTTATCTACATCCATCCCATTTATTCCCATCCAATTGTACACATAATTACCTCTGCTACTCTGCCTGGTTTTATGTATATAGTTATTAATATACATATTGTTCCATCTCCCATTTCTACTCTGCTTTGCCTTTCATTCTTCCCATTCCGTCTTATATGGGGTGCTACCAAACAAAATAGTCACCCTGCCTCTCCGTCATCCAGCACACTCCTATATGTTGTCCTTTTATGTGGTCCCTTAATTGTTGTCTTTACCTTTTCCTTAATTGCCTATATACCCCTTTCTTCTTTTTTAAGTATCTGACAGGGGTCCACATATGCAGATGCCATAGCACTGAAGCTGAAAATACCTATGGCTATATTGTTTTCTGCAGCACTTTGTGTCATCTTGCCAAAGTGCATGCACTTACACACAGCTAATACATCCACCAGTTTATTTTTTGAGAATTATTGGCCCGTGAGTTCAGATTTTCAGTTCTAGCAACATTGTGCAATGTGATGCTGGTATGTGACCACTCTAAGAAGAGCCTACATTTATTTGTTGCTTTGCTGGTCATTTATGTCTCCTGAAGTGTAGGTAGCTGCACATAAGCACTGCTTGTCTCACTTTGGATATTTAAGGACTCCCTGATTCACCAATCAGTGCTACCTAGCTGCATTACCCTTATGAAGAATTGAGTACATTTCTGTAAATCCCAGACAATATATTCCTGGAAACTCTGTCTATATCCCATAAACTGTATCAGAATAAATCAGCAAATGATTTTCCCCTATTAGCTCTTCTTCACAATGCTTCCAGCAGCTCAATTTTACTGCTTTTATCAACACTAGAAACAAAGCACCATTGTCTGAGACTCTTTCAGCATTTTTCTATTTTTATCTGACAAAGATCCCCAAACCATATACTGTTGAATCCTGTGACAGTCCACTACCATATCAATTTGCAGTATTTGTGATATGATGTGGTATGGACATAAACTTATTTGGATTACCATACAGGACTGCTGTGTCTTCAACATTTTCATTATGCATAGCCTTTTCTTCAGTAGCAATAGCAGCTCTAACATGTTCCTGCACATTCTCCACTCCCTACACCACGTTACCCACCCTGCCCCTTCTAGTGGCCCATCGCTGTCTGTGGAAAGAGCAGAGTCATTTCTCCATTACCTTGGAGAACTTACTTTAAATAATTAATTCATTCTATATTCTACCTTGAGTCTCATTTGAAAATAGGCCACTGGCCTAGTGCAATAAACCTGCACAACAAAAGTAAACAATAATAATAATAAAATACTTTTTGAAAACACAGTTCTCTGTTTGACTTTTTGGTAATTCCATTCTCGTTTACATTAAACACTCATTTATAAATGTACAGGGCAGCAATGGCTGTGGTCCACTTTGCAGACAACCAAACCTTCAAACCCATTTTCATCATGTTTCCTCTGATGACAGAATTATCCTGTCAGCAATACGCAAAATCAAAGTATCATATTTCAGTTTTTCAGACAAATCACTACTAGGCTGTAAATATGTAAAATAATTGTTTTGCAGCAGGCAAGCTCCCTGCACCCACACATACACGTACGTACACACACACACACACACACACACACACACACACACACACACACACACACACACACACACACACACACACACTACACTCAAAAAAAATGGCTAAATTACATCCTTGCTCAGTGCCGCTATAGGGCAAGACCCAACCTCAGCAACACTTAGGGGGTTGCTTAACAATTGTTAAGCAGTGGCTATGCTTTGCTAAGGTCGGGTCTGCACTAAAGTCAGACAGTGCTAACCAGTAAAAAGCAGCAGCAGGGCATGAAATGGCTTTGTCTCAACAATTGTTTGTGCCTGCTGCCTGCTAAAGTACACAAAGTACTTTGGTTACAACTGCTTCCCTAAGATGAGGAATATGTAAGAACATCATCTACTTCCCCATTGCTTTATCGGCTTTCAAAGCTGGCGCATAACACATTTTGTTTTCCATTTTTTTTTTTTTTAAATCATCTTTCTTTTCAATAATTTGTAGTACATGGAGCAGATAAATCTTCATGCACTACAAAGAATTGTGATCAGATCTCCTGTCATAACTTACTGACTATGTGTTCATGACATGGCTGCCAAGATTCACTTGAGCTTTGCTCTCAAGGTGAATTTCTTAACATCCATTTCTCAAACACATAACAAGTAAATTACAATCTGTGACCCAATCATAATCATCACTTTCTCTCGCAATGTATGTATATATATATATATATATATATATATATATATATATATATATATATATATACATACATATAGTCTACTTCAGAACATCGACTCAACAGAAGGTCAAACATCATATAGTTAAGACCATATGATCGACTTTCCAGTAATCTAAGTCTATACCCCCCACACACACACACACACACACACACACACACACACACACACACACACACACACACACACACACACACACACACACACACACACACACACACCCTACATATTATATATACCAACTCAGAGATCACACCACAGTGGGGAAAAGTGTAAATTCTCCATTCCCTACTGTGCAGCGATCGCCATTCAAAGGCTTCAACATTTCAGAAAGTCGATCATATGGTCTCAACCATATGACACTGGACTTGTTGTTGACTCAATCTTCTGAAGGGCACCTATATATATATATATATATATATATATATATATATATATATATATATATATATATATATATACACACACACACACACACACACACACACACACACATATGGAAACACTTAGGAATCTCGAAATACTGAAATGTCGAATTTCAGTATCTCGAGATTAAAGTGTCGAATCTGCAGATGTGCTAAACTGCAGAATATCAAACCCGGAAATTTCAAAACTTGCGGTACTGAAGGCGCATTCGGTAAGCGTGGTTTTTTTAGGGGTTTTGTGGAGGGTTTGTGTGTTTGTGAGTGTGACAGGCAGTGTTAGGTGTGGATTAGGGTACGTAGGTGAGAGTGTGAATGTGTCAGTGTTGAGAGTGGTGGTGTTTATATCTGTGTGATGTTTGTGCAGGGGGGGTGTAGAATGTATGTTGGTGGGTTTTGTGTGTGTTGGTGTTTAGTGTGAACTCGGAGTTAGCATATATAAGTAGGGGGGTACATGGGGGCTTGCCCACCCTGCTTATAGTAAGTGTGTGTGTGTGTGTGTGTGTGTGTGTGTGTGTGTGTGTGTGTGTGTGTGTGTGTTGTGTGGAGGTAGGTGTAGTTGTGTTTGTGGGTGTACTTTAACGGTCGTGGTTTTGGGTTTCACATTTTTGGTTTTCGTTTTTTTGGTTCATAGGGTCATAGGTTCATAGGTAGGTATTAGGCAATCAGCCCAAGGGCCTAAGTAAGCCTATCCAACAAGTTCACTAGCTTACGCCACCCAAGAAAGTTAATTTCCTGTGCCCTTGTTGAGCAGAGCCACAGAAGTGATCCCTGGGGTGTATTTCCAATTTCCCATCAACTCATCAAGATTTTTCTTGAAGAGTGCTAATGAGGAACTCTGCTTGACATAGATGGGTAGCTTGTTTTAGAGTATAGGAAGTCTCTGGGACAGGAATCTATCCCTCCAGCATATTCTGTTTATTGTGGTGACAAGGTTTAGGTCCCTAGAGCATGTAGCAAGGAGGGATTGAGATTTCTTTAGGTGTAGCATGTCCAACAGCTCTGGGTTTAACATAGCTTATATGTTAGTCAGAGATTTCCTCGGAGTACGCGATATGCTACAAAGTAAAGCTGGAGTTTTTTTGAGACGGTCAGTGTAGGGCATCTGTTTGAAGCCAGTAATCCTCTTTGTGAGGTACTTCTGTGGCCTTTCCAGCTGCTGCAGATGTCTTGTGAGGTACATTCCAAAAAAAGCATTGTACTTTATAATGGGTCTGAGTGCCGAGGAGAGGTGAACAATGACCTCATTTTTCCTGGATAAGAACCCTTTTGTGATGAGGTGTGCCATACAGAAGGATTTCCTGACTACTGTGGTGATGTGATTATCAAAGGAGAGACTACTGTCCACCTGGGTCCCAAGATCTCTTATCACACATTCGGCATTAAATAGACTGCTGTTTATGTGGTAGTTCATGGGTACAGAGTTTTTACCAAAGGGGATGATAATGCACTTTTTGGCACTGAGCTTGAGGCCATGTCTCTAACACCAGGCATCTGTCTCAGTGAGGCCCTTCTGTAGAATGTCCACATCATTTGGGGACTCGACTATGGCTCCTAGTTTGCAGTCATCTGTGAACTTCGTTTGCCAGAGGCCTTCTGTGTTAGCTTGTACTTCAGAGAAGAAGATACCAAACAGGAGAGATCCCAGGCCTGAACCCTGTGGTACTCCACTTGTCACTAGTTTGAATTCAGATTTGGAGTCTGCAACTTTTACAATGTGGGTTCTGTCAGTGAGCCATTTGGCAACCCATCTTGTGATGTAGGGATTTATACCAAGTTTAGTGAATTTAGCTATAATTCCAGAATGGGGGATGGTGTTGAAAGCCTTGGCGATGTCAAGATAGGCTGTGAGAACCACCTTACCCTCATCTATGGCTTTGGTGACTGCCTCAAAGAAGTCGATCAGGTTCAGAAGGCATGATCTGCCTTTCAAAAACCCGAACTTGGTGGGGTCCAGAGTTTGATGGTTACCAGTGTCTTTGTTTATGAATTCCATGATGATACGTTCCATGGCCTTGCTGACCAGGCTCGTCAGGCTAATAGGGCGATAGTTCCCAGGATCAGTGGTGGCTCCCCCTTTGTGGAGTGGGATAACTGTTGCTGTGTGCTATTCAGTGGGCACAAAGCCTGATGTGAGACTATGATTGATCATGATGCTTAGGTGGGGAGCCAATTCGTTCTGAAGTTTGTGTAAAACACAGCCTGGGATGTTGTCCAGTCCCATGGATGCTGTGTTTTTGGTTTTAGAGAGTGCAGCTTTTACCTGCATAGATGTGATTACAGGGACTCTGCATTCTTCCTGTATAGATATGGACCCTTTATGGGGTGTAGGGGGGTAAAGTTAGCACTGAACCTATCTGCCAGGATGTTGGCAATATCAGTTGGTACTGTAATTTTCGTGTCGTTGTGCTGTAACTCAGAGCAGATCTGGGTGTTGCCATTGAGATTCATGACATAGTTATAGAATGTTTTGTGGTTGCCCTTAGAATCAGTGGTGATTTTGTTTTCATAGCTAGCTTTGGAAGATCTTATAAGGGATCTCAACTTCTTACTAAGGCTGACCAGGGAGCTCCTCCACACATGGGATTTTTCTGGATTTTTCTCTTTTGGTGTTTCGGCTTTAAAGTCTGGAAATACTGAAATTCGATATTTCAGCATTTCGAGATTATAAAGTGAATCCACATATATATATATATATATATATATATATATATATATATATATATATATATATATTTAAAATATGTGTGACTGTGCATGTCTGTGCACATGCACCTATGTTAGCTCTGAGATCATGCTAGCATGGAAAAATTTCTTGTCATCCATGTCTCAAACACATAATAAGTAAGTTACGATCGGTGACCCATGATAATCCTCTGTATTTTATATATATAATATATATATATATATATATATATATATATATATATATATGTATATATATATATGGGTCTACTTTTAAATTTCAAAGTTTCAAACCTTTGAATTTCTTATGGTCAAGACCATAAGATTGATGTTTTGAAACTTCAAAATGTAAATAAAAAAAATATTTTTTTACTTTACCCCTGCACCCCCCCCCAGTCCTCTGCTAATTAAATACCAACTCCAAGATCGCACTACCACAAGGAAAATGGTAAATATACCATTCCGCGTTTTACAGAGACAGAGATCACCATTTAAATGGTTCAAAATTTCAAATCTTCAATCTTATGGTCTTGACCATAAGAAATTCGAAGTTTTGAAACTTCTAAATTTAGAAGTAGACCCATATATATATATATATATATATATATATATCGTACATATATATATATATATATCGTACATATATATATATATATATATATATATATATATACATATATACACATATATATATATATATATATATATATATATATATACACACACAAAAGAGGGAGAGATATGCATATGTGTGTGTATTTGTGTGTGTGTGTGTGTGTGTGTGTGTGTGTGTGTGTGTGTGTGTGTGTGTGTGTGTGTGTGTGTGTGTGTGTGTGTATGTGTGTGTGCATGTGCACCTATATTAGCCCGGAGATCATGCTGCCATTTTATTCATGATCCATAACAGCACTCAAAAAATCCACTATTTGATGTATGAGACCCATTGGTGAGAGAATGTTGATAATACTGCTGTCAATTAGTCGCCCCATAACAAAATCATCTACGCTTGCTGCAACTGACCAGAACTGTTGCTGGGGTGTCTATATAAATGCAACGAGCTTGTGCTGTGTTCATTTTTAAGAGGGTCACCATGCAGTGAGCTAATCATATATATATATATATATATATATATATATATATATATATATATATAGCAATGAATAGCACTAATAGTCCACTGGAAGTATACTTCTAACAGCAACTGCAGTGCAAGGCAGAGCTACATCACAGCATGTGACTGACATGATGCACATCTTAAGGCAGGCAGGTTAGTATAGCTGAGTCAATGGAAGCTCATGTGCATTAAGGAGCACTGCATAACTGCATCTTGAGCACATGGGGCACATGAAGAGTAGCACAACAGACATGAGGCAGACTAGTAAAGGTGTGCACATAAAAACAGCCAGCCCTGTTCCTCATATAAGTAGGGGTGAAATGCGGTAGATAGGGAAGTGGGAAAGTGTAGAATAACAAACACAGAGAAACTTACAAAGGTAATTATAAAGTATGAAAGGTGGGAGAAGAAAGGGAAATTTATTTTGAGGAAAAGAGACACTTTTGTCATATATATATTTTTCTGAAGAAATTGCCACTGTCTTCAATACCTATTTTATCAATTCAATATCTAAGCTACTGAACCCTAACCCAAACTCCTCTACTAGTAACATTTCCAACTTTTCTGAACCTACTCCTAATACTATCTCCTCAAATACCTTTTCCCTCAAACCTGTACCTACTAGCTACATCAAAACTCTACTCTCTAAATTAAAACCATGCTCAGCATCAGCTGACAATATTCCTTCCACTTTTCTTCTACTAGCAGCTGACTCTCTTACTCTCCCTGTATCTATCCTAATCAATCGCTCTGTCTCTGAATCTAAAGTCCCTTCCATCTGGAAACAATGCTACACTCTACCTATACACAAAGGAGGTAACTCCTCTGATATCTCCAACTTTAGACCGATTGCTATCCTTTCCCAGAGAGATGTAGTACTAGAAAAATGTATTCATAAACAAGTTATGCAGTATCTAATACAGGAAAATCTGCTTACATCCACTCAGCACAGCTTCAGACCCAAACACAGCATCACTACAGCTTTATTATCCTTCCTCAACACTGTCTCTATAGCCATGGATGACCATAAACTTATTTCTTGCCTATTCTTGGACCTCTCAAAAGCATTTGACACTGTCACACACACTCTTCTGCTGCACAAACTGCTTAACCTCAACTTCTCCTCTGATGCTGTTACATGGTTCTCCAGCTACCTCACTGATCACAATCAGCGAGATGGCACTCTGCACTCTTCCCCTCCTCTCCCTGTAAAAATAGGTGTACCTCAAGGGTCTGTCCTAGGGCCTTTACTTTTTAATATCTTTACTAATCATCTCTATACCTCCTGTCCTCAGTCATCTTTAATGCAATATGCAGATGACTTTACAGATATTACCACAGCCAACACTCTCTCTAAGCTCTTCTCAGCTACTCAGGCATCTTTTAACTTAGTTGAAGCATGGCTCTCCAACAACCAGCTCATCCTTAACCCTAAAAAAACAAAGCTGTTACTCTTCCTACCTAAAACGTTCAACAATATTAAATCCTCCTTCTCCATATAGTCCCTAAATAACACTCCCATTCAGGTAGAATCCAGTACTAAGCTCTTAGGTGTAACCATTGACAATCAGCTTAAATTTGACTTGCATGTTAATAACTGTATCAAAAAGACTCATTCAAAACTAGGGCTCCTTTACAAGAAATTCCTTATCTCTGAAGCCAAGATTACTCTCTCTCTTACCTACCTTCTACCCAGTCTAATGTACAATTCTCAAATTCTCACAAATCTTAACTCAGCACTCCTGACCAAACTCGATTATACCTACAACAAGATAGTTAGATTTGCTACCCAACAAACCTACAAATCCATCACTGTCTCTCTCTAAAACACCTAAACTGGCTTGAATTACCCCACCAGCTTCTTCTCTCTCAGCTCCAGATCATCCATTCTATTCTATACCAGCCTTCCTACTGCCCAGCACTATCCCCTCTCATCTCCCATTATTCTCCCTCCAGACCTCCCCGAAGCTCTAACCAAGACCTACTACAAATCTACAAACCCAAGTCTAAATTTGGATGCAACATGTACAGCTATCACCCTACTATTGCCTAGAATAGGCTCCCACTAGAAATCAGGACCCTTACACATCCTAAACAATTTAAGATAGCCACCAAAGAGCACTTTAAAAGTCACTGGTCCTGCCACTGCACTCTTCCTCCTTAAACATCCCCTACTTCTCATACCTTAATCTACTTTCTGCCTTTAACTCACTCTTCTCACTAGCTCTCTCTAATCTTTCTTGACTACTCTTTCTACTGTCTTCTAAAATCTATTAAGCAAATTGCCTCAGAGAAACATTCTATTGTAATTGTCTTGCCTTCATGCAAGTACATTATGAAAAAACTGGGTGTTTGTAACCACTTACCCCAAAAACTATACTCATCTTAATGACATATTTCTTTTTATACATCTTGAAATAGTTATGCTATACTCCTGATTATTGATACTGTATAACATTGCATTGCTACTTAATGGCTTGTAATAATCCTGTAACATTGCTGTTTAATCCTAATTTATAATGAAAATTGTATAATATGTTGGAGCTTTTCTCCCTGAGCCTCCGCTGAAAAGGGGCTCTTCAGCTCAGTTGGACAATCCTGGTCAACAAATGTAAAATGAATAAATAAATAAATATAGAAAAGAACTGAAGGTGAGAAAGGTAGTGAGGAAGGTTACAGGGAGATGGGCAGGCAGCAGGGCAGACAGATAAACATAAAGCACAAACTCAGACAGACAGAAGTGGTTGGCACTCACATGCATGGGTCCCCTGAAATTGTCTATTTCATGATCCCAGTTATTCTCATTAGGGGTAATATATAATTATTGACCATGGGATGGGTTAGGCCAATCTATAACAAAATGAGTGGAGAGGCTTAAAATGGCCAGCAAGGGCAGCTGTCTAGTACTTACCTATGAACCTGTAAGATGACATTACCATGAGTAATAAAAGTAGTACTGAGGGTCTGCACTAGGAATTGGGAAAAGGGAATTCCAGAAAAAGGGCAGGGCATCACTGACTCCATGGCCTAAGGATGTGTTTCACCCAAAGTGAAAACAATTCTTGGGATGCAGCCCTCTTTCTTTCTTTATCTCTCTCTCTCTCTCTCTCTCTCTTAACAGCTCTCCAGCTCTATTTTTATTAATTTTTGTTTTGCCACAGCTGCTTTATCTATGGTGCTAGTTTATTTCTTCTCTGGTTCTCCTTGTGAATTAATTATATTGCATCTCATCTCATTTATTTGTTTTGCATTCTACATGTTTTTCTTATATAATACTTTTGCCTCCTGGTCTAATTTCCTATTTCTATTTCATCTGATTATTCTTCATATTTCTATATGGAAAAGACATACGTATAATTTTTCATATCACAATATCCTTTTTTATTATAGTTTCCATTGATTTTAGACTGCATTGCCTCCTTATAATAAAATGATGTTTCCACTATGATCTGTTATGTTAAACCTCAGTGGGATCATCTCACTGATCATGTCTGGTTAAGAATTAAACAAAAAATTAAATTAAGCATTTTTGTAGGGGAGGGGAGCCAATTCAAGCAGTGAATTTACAAACTCCATTGATGCACCAGCAGAAAGGTAAAGGAAATCTATAAATTAAATGAACCACTGCCGTTGCACACTTAGAAAACACATTGTCAGTGATTTCCTATGAGAAATAGACATTAAAGAGTTCAACATCTGCATGCTGAGCTTGGCCAGATATACTCTCATTCAGTTTGCACTCAGTGAGGTGTGGGCAAGCCCATACTTACACACTGATTTTGCAATTCCTTTTTTTAATTCTTACAGATTTGGTTTGGATGAATGTTTTCAACATGTATTTGTTCCAGTCATGGCTTCATGTAGCTTTATTTTAGTCTAAAAAATCATTTGAATGGTAAGCTATGTCTAGCAGGCTAAGATGGTTATAATAATGAACATTAAATTGTATTAATATATGCTGACATTTTAGCATTTCTTGTGTGTAGATGGAGGGTTCCTTTATATATTAGAACTTTCAGAAAAAGGAAAGAACAGTGGGTTGTGGATGGCATAATGGTTAAAGTGTTGACCTCACATACAGAAGGTACAGAATTTGATTCTCAAGTTGGGAAACATGGCTAGACTTTAAAAGGCCTTCTAGGATCATTGAAACCTATGGAGACATCAAGATCTTATCCATACAAAAACACTAAAGTTATTCTTTCAGCATCCTTTTCTATTAACATTTCCAAAGTTAAAATTACTCAATTATTATCAATTAAAAAAGTGAATTTATATTTTTATTATAGCACAGACTCAGGTTTTAAGCAACATTCATTACTATATCAAGCTTTGAAACAGATTTTTCCAGTCTGAGTCAAAATTTTCATCAAACTATATTGATATTTGTTTTGTTTGAGCTAAAAGACAATAAACTAGTTTTGATAATTTAGACAAGTTGTTAACTTCTTATGACATAAACAGTAACTTATTCTGTATTTATTTACTTTATAATGGACTGCCATCAGGTAAACGTCTGAACTGTATCCAATTTCTGGTAATGTTTTCTCTGTACATACAGTATAACAAGATTAGGTAACCCAGAATTCCAAGTTTAAAATGATATTCTGTTTGTGTCACCAGAAATATATTAACCTTATTGATTCTACACATTTAACTGTAGAAGAAAATAAAGGATAAATAAGGCCAAGGGAAGAAAGTTGGTGTAAGAGTTTGGTATGTGAAACGGTATCAAAAGCTTCTGATAAGTCAAGAAATAGAGCTGAGGTTAGCTGGCTGGAGTCTCTTGCTTCGTTTATTGTATCCATGAAGGATATTAGTCTGGTAGTTGTACTATGAGCTGGGTGAAAGCCATGCTAGGTGGGAGTTACTAGGTTGTTGTGGAGTACATGGTTAAGAAGATGTTTGTGAACACATTTTTCTAAAGTTTTGGAAACAGGAGATAGGATGGTAAATGGGCGAAAATTAAATAATTCAGTAGTTTTGCCTCCTTTATGTAATGAGGTTATGCTAGATTTTCTCCAGAGGGAGGGTACAAGGGATTCTGTGTTGGATCTATTGAGGAGAATGCTGACTGGTTAGGCAATGGCATCAGCAGCGATTTTTAAGTATTTGGCTGTGAGGTTATCAGGAGAATGACAGCTGGGTTTTATTTTATGCAGTAGTTTACTTATGAAGTTAGTGGAGATGGGATGTAGTGTCAGGATTGGATTTTTGGGGTATGTTGCTGGGATGTACTGATCATGGAGGAATGGGCATGGGGTAAGTTTGGAGGCTGTTAGGGGTGGAGGTGTGTTGAGGTTGACTGTGAAATTGTGATTACAGGGGTTACTGGAAGTGTTGACCAATGTAGGTATACTTTCTATAAAGTGAGTGTTAAACAGCTGTGCAATTTGGGTTGGAGACTTGTTTGTGAATGGGGAGGAGTTTTGTTTGGACCCTGGGTGAGTAGGGACGAGATAATTGACCGAAAAGTTTTGGGATTATTTTTGTGATTGGTTAGCTGTAGTGAATAGTATCGTTTTTTTTTTGTCATTTATTATGAGCTTTATTGCCTGATTGAGTAGGTATATGTAGTTTTGCAGACTTTGATCATTTCTGTTTCCTGTCATTCTTTCCAAGCTCTGTCTCTGTTTACTAGGAGTGTTTTTGTGGGCTTTGTTAGCCAGGGTGTTTGATTAACTTTGGATCTTTTTGTTGTAAGTGGTGCTAGGCTATTGAGGGTATCCAAAACTAGTTTATTAAATTAGTTAACTGCATCATCTAGGGGTAATGTTTTCAGTGTAGACCAGGTTAGGGTTCTTAGTATATTAACAAAGAGTTCTGGATTTAAGTTAGTTAGATTGCAGGAGGTTTTATAATGATGGTGTTTTGGTAACTGGGCAGTTGTTTTGTAAGTATAAGCTGGTAGGTGGTCACTTAAAGTTTCAGGGAGAGTGATGAAGCTGGTATATTTATTTGGATCTGTGACTAGGATCCAGCCTAGAATTGATTCTTGATTATTGTTTTATTTAATTCTAGTTGGTGTAGAAATTAGTTGCGTAAACCCAACACAATTTATACTGTTGTCTGGAAAATCTGAGGTTAGGTTGTACCAAATGATATTTAACATCACCAATAATAATGGTTCATTGGATATATTTTGAGACATGCAGGACACAGGATGTCCTCTAGTATGAGGATGTTGTGACCGGGGGAATGAAGAGGGCTGGCATACAACGATGTTTAGTTTTGTTAAGTTTTAGTAAAGAGTTTTGCATTACTAAATTTTAGGATGGGCTTTGAGAAGGGAGCCATTGTGTATGACTTGGGATATACTAAAGCTACCCCTCCTGCTTTTTAATGAGTTCTGCCTGATCATAATATATTGCAGCCTGCGAGAATACTTTGATGTCCTGTATGTTTGGCTTTAGATATGTGTCTGTAATTGCAAGTATATCAGGTGCATCTTGAGATAGCCATGTGTGGAAGCCTCTTATTTTGTTGCAAATACTACACAGGTTTAGAAAGGGCTTGCTAGAGAAGGATTATCCTAAGAAAGGGTGGTTAAAGTAGGACAAGGGTTTGGGTGGAAGTCACCAAATTGGGGTAAGGTAGAGCTGTGGGACGGGTAGTATATAGCACTTATTGGTACTTTATTAGATTTTGGTTTTGAGAGGAACAGTATTATGGAATTACAATGGGGTTTCAAAATGTTGTATTTTGTTTATAACATAGTGTGTGAATTAATAGGCTAGCTAATATATTTGAGTAACTTCTCAATTCTTTGTCAAGGTTTGAGTTTAATGTTATAGATTCATTGATTGCATTGAATTTGTGGGTTTTGAGGGCTGTGAAATGTGTTAGAAATGAGAGGGTAAGTATAAGGAAGAGGAGACAGATTTTAGTAGGATAGAAGTGGTCCATGATATGAGTAGGTAGTAGGTGTTTGAGGGCTGTGAAATGTGATAGAAATTAGAGGGTAAGTATAAGGAAGAGGAGACAGATTTTAGTAGGATAGAAGTGGTCCATGATATGAGTAGGTAGTAGGTGTGAAAGAAAAAAGACAAAATATTTAGTAGAAATTAATGTACTATTGGGATAGTTGTTGCTGAAGCTCCTACCAAGGGGAGAAAACGCTGAGAGAAGAAAGGAGCCACTTTTGAGATTTTAAGTATTTTCTTCAGATTTTTTTGTTTAAAATTTCTGCTTTGCTGCCTACTTTTCGGTGTTTTCTGGCTTGCTAAAGTTGATATCTGTATTAGAAACAGTATTTAGAACACATCTAGAGCATGTTTACTGCATTTCCTGTGTTGCACCGTTTTTTTCTTAAAATTGCATTTTATCTGACCCTGGTCTAGCACTCAAGTGCGGGGTCATTTATTGCACTGTTCTGACTATTTTGCTACTTGTGTATCTCTGCTACCTTTAAGCTAAAAAAAAAAAAAATCTTGCTTTTTTCCCACTTTCTGAAATACAAACAGTTCAGAACAGCAAATCTGTAACTGAACTTTTTAAAAGTTTCTTGGAGGCCAGTGCTTGCTTGGGCTAAAGGGAAGTCTCTGTGTTCATCAGTGGCAGTGATTAACACTGAACAGCCTGCCTGCCCCTGTAGAAGTGGTTACTGTCTAGAAACTGTAGTTTTATTGGTCATTTTGGGTAATTCCAAACTCCTTGATCTCTCTCTCTCTTAAAACCCTGCTGCCTCATGGTTTTGGCATCTTTCTAGGCTTGATAGTTGTTGCTGAAGCACCTACCAAGGGGGGAAAACGCTGAGAGGAGAAAGTAGCCACTTTTGAGATTTTAAGTATTTTCTTCTGATTTTTTTTGTTTAAAATTTCTGCTTTGCCGCCAACTTTTCGGCATTTTCTGGCTTGATAAAGTTGATATCTGTATTATAAACAATATTTAGAACACATCTAGAGCCTGTTTACTGCATTTCCTGTGTTGCACTTAATTTAAAATCGTTTTTTTCTTAAAATTGCATTTTACCCGACTCTGGCCTAGCACTCAAGTGTGGGGTCATTTATTGCACTGTTCTGACTATTTTGCTACTTGTGCATCTCTGCTACCTTTAAACTAAAAAAAAAAAAAAAAAATCTTGCTTTTTTTCCCACTTTCTGAAATTTAAAAAGTTCAGTTACATATTTGCTGTACTGAACTATTTGTATGTTTCTTGGAGGCCAGTGCTTGCTTGGGCTAAAGGGAAGTCTCTGTGTTCATCAGTGGCAATGATTAACACTGAACAGCCTGCCTGCCCCTGTAGGAGTGGTTACTGCCTATAAACTGTAGTTTTATTGGCCTTTTTGGGTCATTTCCAAACTCCTTGATCTCTCTCTCTTAAAACCCTGCTGCCTCATGGTTTTGGCATCTTTCCAGGCTTGATAGTTGTTGCTGAAGCACCTACCAAGGGGGGAAACACTGAGAGAAGAAAGGAGCCACTTTTGAGATTTTAAGTATTTTCTTCTGATTTTTTGTTTAAAATTTCTGCTTTGCTGCCTACTTTTCGGCATTTTCTGGCTTGCTAAAGTTGATATCTGTATTAGAAACAGTATTTAGAACACATCTAGAGCCTGTTTACTGCATTTCCTGTGTTGCACCATTTTTTTCTTAAAATTGCATTTTATCTGACTTTGGCCTAGCACTCAAGTGTGGGGTCATTTATTGCACTGTTCTGACTATTTTGCTACTTGTGTATCTCTGCTACCTTTAAAAAAAAAAAAAAAAAAAAAAAAATTTTGCTTTTTTTCCCTCTTTCTGAAATTTAAAAAGTTCAGTTACAGATTTGCTGTTCTGAACTGTTTGTAAGTTTCTTGGAGGCCAGTGCTTGCTTGGGCTAAAGGGAAGTCTCTGTGTTCAACAGTGGCAGTGGTTAACACTGAACAGCCTGCCTGCCCCTGTAGAAGTGGTTACTGCCTAGAAACTGTAGTTTTATTGGTCATTTTGGGTCAATTCCAAACTCCTTGATCTCTCTCTCTTAAAACCCTGCTGCCTCGTGGTTTTGGCATCTTTCCAGGCTTGATAGTTGTTGCTGAAGCACCTAGCAAGGGAAGAAAATGCTGAGAGAAGAAAGGAACCACTTTTGAGATTTAAAGTATTTTCTTCTGTTTTTTTTTTTTATTTTTTGGTTAAAATGTCTGCTTTGCTGCCTACATTTTGGCATTTTCTGACTTGCTAAATTTGCTATCTGTATTAGAAACAGTATTTAGAACACATCTAGAACCTGTTTACTGCATTTCCTGTGTTGCATTTAATTTAAAATAATTTTTCTTAAAACTGCATTTTAGTGACTCTGGCCTAGCACTCAAGTGTGGGGTCATTTATTGCACTGTTCTGACAATATTGCTACTTGTGTATCTATGCTACCTTTAAGCTAAAAAATAAATAAATCTTGCTTTTTTCCCACTTTCTGAAATTTAAAAAGTTCAGTTACAGATTTGCTGTTCTGAACTGTTTGTAAGTTTCTTGGAGGCCAGTGCTTGCTTGGGCTAAAGGGAAGTCTCTGTGTTCATCAGTGGCAGTGATTAAAAAGGAACAGCCTGCCCCTGTATGAGTGGTTACTGCCTGGAAACTGTAGTTTTATTGGCCATTTTGGGTCATTTCCAAACTCCTTGATCTCTCTCTCTTAAAACCCTGCTGCCTCATGGTTTTGCATCTTTCCAGGCTTGATAGTTGTTGCTGAAGCACCTACCAAGGGCACTGAGAGAAGAAAGGAGCCACTTTTGAGATTTTAAGTATTTTCTTCTGATTTTTTGTTTAAAATTTCTGCTTTGCCACCTACTTTTCAGCATTTTCTGGCTTGCTAAAGTTGATATTTGTATTAGAAACAGTATTTAGAACACATCTAGAGCCTGTTTACTGCATTTCCTGTGTTGCACTTAATTTAATTATTTTTTCTTAAAATTCCATTTTACCTGACTCTGGCCTAGCACTCAAGTGTGGGGTCATTTATTGCACTGTTTTGACTATTTTGCTACTTGTGTATCTCTCCTACCTTTAAACCAAAAAAAAAAATCTTGCTTTTTTTCCCACTTTCTGAAATTTAAAAAGTTCAGTTACAGATTTGCTGTTCTGAACTGTTTGTAAGTTTCTTGGAGGCCAGTGCTTGCTTGGGCTAAAAGGAAGTCTCTGTGTTCATCAGTGGCAGTGGTTAACACTGAACAGCCTGCCTGCCCCTGTAGGAGTGGTTACTGCCTAGAAACTGTAGTTTTATTGGTCATTTTGGGTAAATTCCAAACTCCTTGATCTCTCTCTCTTAAAACCCTGCTGCCTCATGATTTTGGCATCTTTCCAGGCTTGATAGTTGTTGCTGAAGCACCTATCAAGGGGAGAAAACACTGAGAGAAGAAATGAGCCACTTTTGAGATTTTAAGTATTTTCTTCTGTTTTTTTTTTTTGTTTGTTTTGTTTAAAATTTCTGCTTTGCCGCCTACTTTTTGGCATTTTCTGGCTTGCTAAAGTTGATATCTGTATTAGAAACAGTATTTAGAACACATCTAGAGCCCGTTTACTGCATTTCCTGTGTTGCACTTAATTTAAAATTGTTTTTTTCTTAAAATTGCATTTTACCTGACTCTGGCCTAGCACTCAAGTGTGGGGTCATTTATTGCACTGTTCTGACTATTTTGCTACTTGTGTATCTCTGCTACCTTTAAACTAAAAAAAAAAAAAATCTTGCTTTTTTTCCCACTTTCTGAAATTTAAAAGGTTCAGTTACAGATTTGCTGTTCTGAACTGTTTCTAAGTTTCTTGGAGGCCAGCACTTGCTTGGGCTAAAGGGATGTCTCTGTGTTCATCAGTGGCAGTGATTAACACTGAACAGCCTGCCTGCCCCTGTAGGAGTAGTTACTGCCTAGAAACTGTAGTTTTATTGGCCATTTTGGGTCAATTCCAAACTCCTTGATCTCTCTCTCTCTTAAAACCCTGCTGCCTCATGGTTTGGGCATCTTTCCAGGCTTGATAGTTGTTGCTGAAGCACCTACCAAGGGGGGAAAATGCTGAGAGAAGCATTTAAGTATTTTCTTCTGATTTTTTGTTTAGACTTTCTGCTTTGCCGCCTACTTTTCGGCATTTTCTGGCTTGCTAAAGTTGATATCTGTATTAGAAACAGTATTTAGAACACATCTAGAGCCTGTTTACTGCATTTCCTGTATTGCACGTAATTTAAAATTGTTTTTTTCTTAAAATTGCATTTTACATGACTCTGGCCTAGCACTCAAGTGTGGGGTCATTTATTGCACTGTTCTGACTATTTTGCTACTTGTGTATCTCTGCTACCTTTAAACTAAAAAAAAATAAAATAAATCTTGCTTTTTTCCCACTTTCTGAAATTTAAAAAGTTCAGTTACAGATTTGCTGTTCTGAACAGTTTGTAAGTTTCTTGGAGGCCAGTGCTTGCTTGGGCTAAAGGGAAGTCTCTGTGTTCATCAGTGGCAGTGATTAACACTGAACAGCCTGCCTGCTCCTGTAAAAGTGGATACTTCCTAGAAATGTTTTGGGCTAATTCCCATCTCTTTCAAGTTCCCTGCCTTAAAACCCGCTTTTGCGTGATTTGCGCAGAGCGCAGCATCGGGCAGTGCCGATTAAATGGGTTTAAACTATTCCTGGCTCCACAAAGTCTGCTCTTCACTTTTTCCCTTAGACCTGTTCTAAATGTCAAAGTAAGCACTCTATTTTCATTCTAAAGCCCTGCACTTGATCTTATAAGTAATCTTATAAGTAAACACTAATTAAAACACTACACCCTCTTATACTCCTTATAAGTACTTGGCTCCATATTGGTCCTTTCTGATCAGTCAAAAAAACTGTTCCTTATACTGTTCTGGCATGTCCAATAGTCAGTTTCGGGTTTACTCTCCAGTCCAGCTGGTGAATCTATGTATCTTGAAGCAATGTTACAACTGCTTTATGTACACAGACCACCCTCTCCTCCTCCCATCAAACTCAAATATATGTGAGAGATGCAACTATGTAGCCAAACTGGAGGCTGAGCTCTCTCAAGCCAGCACTGGCACAGTCAGTCAGGAGGAGAAGGTAACCACACAAACCACTATTCCAGTCTCACATAGACCTATCACATCAGCAAACCAAACACATAAACACACAAAAACATACTCGGAGGCTCTAAATAAAAATCTGCCAAAACAGCAGAGACCTCCAAAGTAGACATCCAAGCAACCGCTACCCCACAACAATGCCCACGTATCACATATTTCACAAAGTCAGTGTGCCACACATCCACAGCCCTTAAGGCTAAACAACACACCTAACACACTTGTAATAAGGGACTCTATTGTCAGACACACTGATGTCCCTCTCACCAGACTGAACAAGAAAAAGGTCACTGTAAGCTGCCTGTCAGGTGCAAGGATCTGCCACATAACACAAGCACTCAGGTCACTCCAAAGCAAGTACAAATATGACTCCGTCATTGTCCATGCTGGTGTGAATGACCTGAGACGTACCTCCCTGGACTACATGAAAAGAGACATAGAGGAGTCTCTGATCATGTAGCCCAGACCAGTATGACCCTGACCCTGAGTAGCATCTTGCCCTCACCAAGAATGATGCCACAGTATAAAGACAAAATTATCAATTTTAACAATTGGCTAAAGTATTGATGTCATTCTAAGGGGATTCAGTGTCTGTCAGCCTGGAATGACATGCTTGACAAGCCACATTGCTTCGTTAGGGAAGGCTTGCACCTGTCACCCCTGGGCTTTCGAATACTGGTTAAGGCTCTTGCCACCCCCCTAGTGCCTTTTTTCGGCAAGGCTCAAAAGACAAACCCACCTCCATAGACAACACAAGAAAAAAAAAAACTAAGGGTAATGCTGCTCAATGCCAGAAGTCTAAACCTCAAGATGCATGCACTCGAGGCTCTCCTTAGTATGGAGAATATCTATATCTGTGCAGTGACAGAGACCTGGTTCAAGGCCCCAGAGAGCACTCCAGCACTACCAGGTTATACCTCATACCATGCTTTTCGGCCCCAAAACTCGGACCAAACCACAAAAGGAGGGGGAGTATCCATATTCATCAAAGATACCCATACCTCCAGGTTAGTGGCACTACACGAAGCAGCGGAGACCATCCATGTACAGTTTACAGTGGGCAAAACTGCCTTTCAGTTTGTAGCCTGCTAAAGACCACCCTCCCAAAATCAGGAACCCCACTCGGCCTTCCTGAGAACACTGGAGAGTATGAAGGTCTCTCCAAACACAATAATAGTGGGTAACTTCAACTACCCAAACATCGACTGGGAAAACTACTCAAGCCCCAACACCCTTGCCCAACAGTTCCTAGAATTTATAAACTCAAATGCTATGGAACAACTGGTCACCACTCCCACAAGAGGGGATAACATATTGGACCTGGTCATCACCAACATGGGGACTCTATGTTCCACACCAGAGGTATGACCCTCATTGGTAAGATCAGACCATAAATTAATCTCACTGGACATCCATATCCCATCCCCACCCCCAGCCAAGGAAATCATGGTGAAAAATTTCTCAAAAGCAAATTTCACACTTCTCAAAACTGAGGTGGAATCCTTCAAAGCCACCGGGCCAGTGGAAAATACTGCCCAAACAGCAGAATCCTTTACAAATGCATTCTATGGACACCTACAGGAATGCATGGATTGTGCTATCCCAAATAAAACCAAGACTCACTCCTCCAAAAGCAGGAGACCAGTCTGGTGGACCCAGGCCATAAATAAGCTATACAACAGAAGGGAAGGCATCTCTGATCAGTACTAGCAAGAAACTACAATCCCTCATAAAATTATCTAAGGCCAGCTTTGAAAGAAAAATTGCACAAGACACTAAAGATAATCACAAGGCCTTCTTTAATTATATCAGGAATCTGGGGGGCAACTCCCAGATATGCTCTGAGTTAGTACAAAATGACAAAAAATACACTGATCCCACAGACATTGCCAACATCCTGGCAGACAGGTTCAGTGCAAACTTTTCCCCCTTCCCCCCAAAAGACCAAATGTCTATCCCAACAGAATGTAGCCTCTCTGACATCACAAATGCACAGGTGAGAGCTGCCCTCTCCAAAGCAAAAAACACAGCATCAGTGGGACCAGGCGGTGTCCCGGGCTGCGTCTTACACAAGCTCCGAGAAGAACTAAACCCTCACATAAAGTCACTGTTCAATCTCAGCCTTGCTACAGGATATGTACCCAAGGAATGGCATACAGCAACAGTGGTCCCGCTCCACAAAGGTGGTGCCACAACGGACCCAGGAAACTATCGCCCTATAAGCCTGACTAGTCTGGTCTGCAAAGCTATGGAGCGTATCATCATGGAACTTATAAACAAGGACATTGGTAACCTCCAGACACTGGATCCCACCCAATTCAGCTTTGTTAAGGACAGATCTTGCCTCTTGAACCTGGTTGACTTCTTTGAAACAGTTATCAAGGTCATAGATGAAGGGAATGTAGTCCACATGGCCTACCTGGACCTCGCAAAAGCCTTTGACACAATACCCCACTCGGGCATCATAAATAAGCTCACCAGCTTAAATATCAACCCCTATGTCACAAGATGGGTTGCAAACTGACTCAGTGATAGAACCCACATGGTCAGTATTGCAGGTACCATTGTCAGACTCCAAATCAGTTACAAGTTGCATCCCACAAGGCTCAGTCTTGGGACCTCTCTTGTTCGGTATATACTTCTCTGAGGTACAGGCTAATACGGGAGGACTATGGCTGACCAAGTTCGATGATGACTGCAAGCTGGGCGCCATAATCGACTCTCCAGCTGACACAAGCATCCTCCAAAAGGGTCTCACAGAGATGGAAAACTGGTGCCAGAGCCATGGCCTTAAGCTAAATGCCAAAAAGTGCATAGTCATTCCCTTCGGGAAAAACAAAGTGCCCACAAATTACCACATAGGTGGTAATCCATTAAGTACGGAAGAATTAATTAGGGATTTGGGGACCCAAGTAGATAGAAACCTCTCTTTTGACAATCACGTTGCCAGAGTGGTTAGAAAGACCTTCTATATAGCCCACCTTATCACGAAAGGGTTCACACCTAGAACAAGAGAGATCATTATGCCCCTCTATTCATCACTCATCAGGCCCATAATTGAATACAATGCCCCATTTGGGATGTACTTTATCTGACACCTGCAGCAACTGGAGAGGCCCCAAAAGTACCTCACCAAGAGGATCAAGGGACTCAAACAGATGCCCTATGTAGTTCGGCTAAAGAAACTCCAGCTCTACTCAGTTGCTTACCACCTACTCAGAGGTGATCTATGCCTGACGTATAAAGCCATGTCCAACCCAGAATTAATGGACACGCTCCACCTCAGGAAATCCAAATCCCTTAGAGCTACACGCTCCAGGGACTTAAACCTCAGCACAGAAATAAATAGGACATGCTGGAGGGACAGATTCATATCCCAGAGGCTGCCCTCACTCTGGAACAGAATCCCAGTCCATGTTAGGCAGAGCCCCTCACTGACCCTCTTCAAGAGAATTCTTGACGAGTGGATGGGAGATCGTAAGTTCACCTCTGGGATCTCTTCTGTGTCCCTGCAAGACAGGGGCACAGTAAACTAACCTTAAAAGGGCTACCTTCTGTGACCTACTCTACAGAGGCACAGTAAACCAATCTAAAAGGGTGGCGAAAGCCAAACACACTCTGGCTAGGCTTGTAAATGCCCCAGGGGAGATAGCCTAGTATAAACCTATGAACCTATGAACCTATGAAATGTAGGATGTTTGGGCTAGATGAGCTTATCTGAGAAGGCTGAAGGTAAGTATGGAATTCACAGTACTGATAAGGAAATTATAAAGGATAACTATCTGCAATTTTAGCTTAGTGCCTTTCCCTACACCATACGATAAAGAGTTGTAAGGATATGGATGGCCAAAAACTAAACAAAAATGCAGACAGCACAACTATCACTATCAGAGCAAAACTTCTTTCTTTCCCTAAGAAATAAATTAGTGAGTTGCAATGAATGGAATGGCAATGTTTAACAAACGCAGAATGCTGATACTTGTACTTGGTAGGAACATATGAGATAAGGTGTAGGATGAGGTAGAATAGGGCATACTAAAATCAAACTGATAGTTTCTAAGAAAAAAACACAATTTTGAGTAGGTTCTAAAACAGAAACGACTGAGCAGAATTTTGTGCTGTTAATCGGGGGAGGGGCTTGAGCTACGTACATACACTAGCATAATGAAAACTCAGCAGATTAATTAAATTCATGCAGCAATATGTAAAAATACCAAGAATAGCTGAGAAAATAAGGAAGTGACCGCATACCTTTCAACTGTACAGATTTTTGCAGAATGTCAAGATTTTTGCCTCATATTTTTGGTCTATTTCTCATAAAATTGTGGTTTTCTGAAAAATCATTGGCAAGTCAATGAGGGCTGAAGTCAGAAAATAATGACAGGCATTCAGAAAATCCACGCTAATGCAAAATGTGTAATTTTATCAACTTTCTAAGTCTGTAAGAACAATATTTAAAATGTCTCCCTATTTTCAGGTGCGTGTCCCCCCATTATCTATGGCTTTGTCCAGATTTCATGCTCTAAGAGGTTGAGAGGTATGAGCGATTGTACTTTTTTGTTTTTTTTTTTAAATTGGTGGCAATAAGCTGAACGTCTGAAAGTACAGAAAGTTCACTCCACCCTTTCTTTAGCATAACTTGCCCAGAGGTAAAACTGTCTGTATCAGTGTTAAAGGGGCTTGTACAGTCCTGGTTTGATGCTAGATGAAGTTATTATCCTTGTTTGTTCACAGGTGTTCTTATGGGAGGGGTGGGGTGTAATTATAGTGCATGCAGAAAGTTTAAGATAATAGTATGAGGGGGCAAACAACTTTGAGTGGGGCCAAACTGGAAAAGGTCTGATCAAGCACATAGATACAGTTACTAGTTCAGATTAAATGTGGGTGCTTAATTCTGATTATGTTTCAATGGGGGTTCAAAGATATGAACTTACAATGTCCATGGAAAGGAACAGAAAAGAATACATCCATTTGAACAAACTATTAAAGATCCTGTCTACAGCATTTTTGACATTTTTCAAAAGTAAAATTTAACAAATACGTTCATAGCAGCTATTTCTGTTGCACAAATGAACTAATAATTATACTAAAATAATAACCAAAATGTAGTTTTAATTCAGGTAGAACTGAATGAATCATTTAAGTAAATTATTTGAATAAAAGAAATACAAAGACAATAATATACAGAATTATTCTATGACAAGCTATGTTGCTTAAATGAACTCAGAAATTACATGGATTATATGAATATTTTGTGAAGGTACAGTATTTTAAACATTTTTTTATCTGTGACAGGTCCCTTTGTAGTTTTAATATAGAATGTCATTGTTTCAGGCTATTTGGGGTCTCCTGCTTCCTGTTACACTATTTGTACTCTTTTCCCATGATTATCATTACCAGCTGTTTCATTGTTTCTATTCAGTTTTGTTTGAAGCATTTTGTATTACTTAGCACTTGTAGCAGAAATCAGGAGGGAATTGATGTTTTGTAAGGGTATCACTTAATCATACAGAGTTGTGGGAATGTACTGAAATTTATGGGCAAGCAGAACACCCCATGTTCATGACTTACTCCCAGCTGTAGGTGCTATATAACCCAGAACAAAGTTGTGTTGTTTTTCATTAACATTCCAAAAGCAAAACTGCGTTTTTTCTTACCACAGGAAATGCTGATGAGTTAGTCCGAGTACTACCACCCTACCACAAAGGCATTCTACTTTAATTGGCTGTTATTGTGAAATATTACTCATTCTACAAACACTGTGCAATGTCTTGACTAAAAATGAATTATTGTTCTAAAGGGTTTTAGTTCTAATGAAAATCATTGATTCAAAGGATGGCATTGTTATTAAATATATTTTTGGTTAAAAAATCTTTCATGGTCTGCCACCCAGAAACTGAAAAAAACATAGTTCATATATTTTGCTAGGAACAAAACATATTCAGCATTTGTACATTGTCAGAAATATCTATTTATGTATCCGCACATCTCTGCATGTGTTTATGTACATGTTTATGTATTCATTGTTTTTTGTATTCACTTTTGTAACTAACAGAGGCATACCAAAAATTAAACCAGATGGCAGTTAATATACCAACTAGAATAAATAAGTAACTTAGCAAACTGAAGTATATACAGCAGGTCACTGCCTAAAAGAAAAATACTGTCTAAAATAACATTTAGTAAAAATAATTCTGAGAATTACAGGAGTCATTAGGGAAGTCATTACGTCACCATGGGAATGAAATCTGTGGAATATTAAAAATACACGGATCTCTGAATGGGGAAGGAAGGTTGATCTAAGGCAACCAAACAGAAGGTATGCAATGGAAAATGCACTGTAAAGCCTTTAAATTCATTTCACAGAATTTGTAAAACATACTGTTAGGCCTGTAGGACAAGCAAACAAAAATTAAAATATGCAGTCACAAAAAAGGAAATACAAAGAAATTGTTACTTAAACATAATAGATTTAGAAGTAGGAAAGGAAAAATAAAATCAAGAAACAGACAAAGTCTTCTAGAAAGGGCTAAAAAGCAGTTTAGGGAAGAAATAGAAAGGATTAAACAGAGATGAAAGATGCCACCCTCCCCAATATTAGAAAATGAGCTTACATGAGAAATAGCTGTGAGTTAAACACTTACCTAAATCAAACAAGTTGAGCTTACATGAGAAATAGCTGTAAGTTAGATACTTACCTAAATCAAACGAGTTGAGCTTACATGAGAAATAGCTGTGAGTTAGACACTTACCTAAATCAAACGAGTTGAGCTTACATGAGAAATAGCTGTGAGTTAGACACTTACCTAAATCAAATGAGTTGAGCTTACATGAGAAATAGCTGTGAGTTAGACACTTAACTAAATCAAACGAGTTGAGCTTACATGAGAAATAGCTGTGAGTTAGACACTTACCTAAATCAAATGAGTTGAGCTTACATGAGAAATAGCTATGAGTTAGACACTTACCTAAAATCAAACGAGTTGAGCTTACATGAGAAATAGCTATAAGTTAGACACTTACCTGAATCAAACGAGTTGAGCTTACATGAGAAATAGCTGTGTTAGACACTTACCTGAATCAAACGAGTTGAGCTTACATGAGAAATAGCTGTGTTAGACACTTACCTAAATCAAACGAGTTGAGCTTACATGAGAAATAGCTGTGTTAGACACTTACCTAAATCAAACGAGTTGAGCTTACATGAGAAATAGCTGTGAGTTAGACACTTACCTAAATCAAACGAGTTGAGCTTACATGAGAAATAGCTGGGAGTTAGACACTTACCTAAATCAAACGAGTTGAGCTTACATGAGAAATAGCTATGAGTTAGACACTTACATGAATCAGAGTTGAGCTTAGCTTTGAGTTAGACACTTACCTAAATCAAAGGAGTTGTGCTTACATGAGAAATAGCTGTGAGTTAGACACTTACCTAAATCAAAGGAGTTGAGCTTACATGAGAAATAGCTGTGTTAGACACTTACCTAAATCAAACGAGTTGAGCTTACATGAGAAATAGCTGTGTTAGACACTTACCTAAATCAAACGAGTTGAGCTTACATGAGAAATAGCTATGTGTTAGACACTTACCTAAATCAAATGAGTTGAGCTTACATGAGAAATAGCTATGAGTTAGACACTTACCTAAATCAAAGGAGTTGAGCTTACATGAGAAATAGCTGTGAGTTAGACACTTACCTAAATGAAACGAGTTGAGCTTACATGAGAAATAGCTGTGAGTTAGACACTTACCTAAATCAAACGAGTTGAGCTTACATGAGAAATAGCTATGAGTTAGACACTTACTTGAATCAGAGTTGAGCTTACATGAGAAATAGCTATGAGTTAGACACTTACCTAAATCAAACGAGTTGAGCTTACATGAGAAATAGCTGTGAGTTAGACACTTACCTAAATCAAATGAGTTGAGCTTACATGAGAAATAGCTGTGTTAGACACTTACCTGAATCAAACGAGTTGAGCTTACATGGGAAATAGCTGTGTTAGACACTTACCTAAATCAAACGAGTCGAGCTTACATGAGAAATAGCTGTGAGTTAGACACTTACCTAAATCAAATGAGTTGAGCTTACATGAGAAAGAGCTGTGAGTTAGACACTTACCTAAATCAAACAAGTTGAGCTTACATGAGAAATAGCTATGAGTTAGACACTTACTTGAATCAGAGTTGAGCTTACATGAGAAATAGCTTTGAGTTAGACACTTACCTAAATCAAAGGAGTTGAGCTTACATGAGAAATAGCTGTGAGTTAGACACTTACCTAAATCAAACGAGTTGAGCTTACATGAGAAATAGCTATGAGTTAGACACTTACCTAAATCAAACGAGTTGAGCTTACATGAGAAATAGCTATGAGTTAGACACTTACCTGAATCAAACGAGTTGAGCTTACATGAGAAATAGCTATGAGTTAGACACTTACCTAAATCAAATGAGTTGAGCTTACATGAGAAATAGCTGTGAGTTAGACACTTACCTAAATCAAACGAGTTGAGCTTACATGAGAAATAGCTGTGTTAGACACTTACCTAAATCAAACGAGTTGAGCTTACATGAGAAATAGCTATGAGTTAGACACTTACCTGAATCAAACGAGTTGAGCTTACATGAGAAATAGCTATGAGTTAGACACTTACCTAAATCAAACGAGTTGAGCTTACATGAGAAATAGCTGTGAGTTAGACACTTACCTAAATCAAATGAGTTGAGCTTACATGAGAAATAGCTGTGTTAGACACTTACCTAAATCAAACTAGTTGAGCTTACATGAGAAATAGCTATGAGTTAGACACTTACCTAAATCAAATGAGTTGAGCTTACATGAGAAATAGCTATGAGTTAGACACTTACCTAAACCAAACGAGTTGAGCTTACATGAGAAATAGCTGTGAGTTAGACACTTACCTAAATCAAACGAGTTGAGCTTACATGAGAAATAGCTGTGTTAGACACTTACCTAAATCAAACGAGTTGAGCTTACATGAAAAATAGCTGTGTTAGACACTTACCTAAATCAAATGAGTTGAGCTTACATGAGAAATAGCTATGAGTTAGACACTTACCTAAATCAAACGAGTTGAGCTTACATGAGAAATAGCTGTGAGTTAGACACTTACCTAAATCAAACGAGTTGAGCTTACATGAGAAATAGCTGTGTTAGACACTTACCTAAATCAAATGAGTTGAGCTTACATAAGAAATAGCTATGTGTTAGACACTTACCTAAATCAAACGAGTTGAGCTTACATGAGAAATAGCTATAAGTTAGACACTTACCTAAATCAAAGGAGTTGAGCTTACATGAGAAATAGCTGTGAGTTAGACACTTACCTAAACCAAATGAGTTGAGCTTACATGAGAAATAGCTGTGAGTTAGACACTTACCTAAATCAAACGAGTTGAGCTTACATGAGAAATAGCTATGAGTTAGACACTTACTTGAATCAGAGTTGAGCTTACATGAGAAATAGCTATGAGTTAGACACTTACCTAAATCAAAGGAGTTGAGCTTACATGAGAAATAGCTGTGAGTTAGACACTTACCTAAATCAAACGAGTTGAGCTTACATGAGAAATAGCTATGAGTTAGCCACTTACCTAAATCAAACGAGTTGAGCTTACATGAGAAATAGCTATGACTTAGACACTTACCTAAATCAAACGAGTTGAGCTTACATGAGAAATAGCTGTGTTAGACACTTACCTAAATCAAACGAGTTGAGCTTACATGAAAAATAGCTGTGTTAGACACTTACCTATATCAAACGAGTTGAGCTTACATGAGAAATAGCTGTGTTAGACACTTACCTAAATCAAACAAGTTGAGCTTACATGAGAAATAGCTGTGAGTTAGATGCTTACCTAAATCAAACGAGTTGAGCTTACATGAGAAATAGCTGTGAGTTAGACACTTACCTGAATCAAATGAGTTGAAAGTATTACATAAGTTGTTAATATTTTACTAGTCATAGTTAATATAAACTAGCTCCCAGCAGACTGAAGCAAAACAGTGCAATATTTTGCCACTAGATAGCTCAGAACAGGGTGAAGTACCAGATGTTACAGATGGCACACATCTAAGGAAACCTGTATCAGAGCTAGCACTTTCACTCTTACTAATCTGTTGTTGTTGATTTCAAATTTACGGCCAGTCATACCCCTAAATATCAACATATTTCTGAGGTTTCTTTTCATGATGCTTTCTTAGATAACAGCATACTAAGTGCTGTTTCTTTCAGTAGTGCTGCAGCAGGGCTTCAACAAGCCCTACCTTCTAAAGCTCAAAAAGTGTATCTCTGCTACTGTTTTAAAGATGATTATATTAAGTACTGGGAATTTGAAGGTATAACTCTCCCATTGCAGAAGGTTTGCCCAGGGCCAAAAAAGAACTTTGAATTGTACTGTTTGTTTTAAGAAAAACTACCACCACTGTTTCAGCAGAAGTGGTTAAATATTTACATGGAGTTTGTATATGTGACAAGAACTAAAAGTATTACACTCTGTCTGGTATCAGGTACTAAACGGTTACTTAAATGTTCATGTTTGCATGTCTCCCAGGATATAAGATATAGTTGAAATCATCCAGCATATCAGTCCATCTGCCTGGTTATCAAAATGAAAACAAATAAATACCAGTGGCAAACAGGTAGGAACTGTAAGTCTATATAAACTTATACTTTCTTATACCTCTCTCTCTACAACTTTAGTATGCTAAGAATTATTATTGTATGTGGCAGTACTCACAAATTCAAGCCATCATGGTGCTACAAAATCTCTGACGAGTTCACTTAAAGATGAATCAGTCTACAAAGCACCCAACCAAGCTTTTCAACCCTCCAACTCTTATTTGTCCAACTAGTAATCTGAACAAGACCATTCCTATTTCCCTTTCTATTTCCTTCCACAATGCAAGTCTCTTACATCATTATTACTTGTAATACTTATGTACATACATAGCACACATAAATGTATATATAACCACCAAATCTTGCCCATCTACTAGCACCTATCACACATCTGTTGCCTACTTCACTGTCAGCCTCCATAGTAGACATCATACTCCTGTATTATGGCAATTCTACATTTCCCACAATGTTTCCAGACATGTTGTCAGCCTTGATAATCCATAATGTCTACTGCCTACCTGGCAGTCTCCATAATCAATACACTAGTGTGCATCACTATAAACATTTCTCATCCACAGCATTATAAAAACATCACTGCTACAGTGCATCAACATCTGCCATTTATATAAAACTAAGCAAGACCCATTCCTACCGACTCCATGCTACACCACTTTTAATTACTGTAAAGCAACACAACTGCTGGTACAGCTTATGTTTTCCCATCAGTCATTCTACACATTTTGTTATTCAAACCATATTGTTGTTATTACAGTTTCTCATCATGAGTCATTCACTAATGTACATTAAAATGAATTGACTCATCTGATGGAATGACTTTTTAAACTGTGCAGCATATCCATACCATCACACAGTGTTCTGTCCTTTCCTGTTCCTGAACTGCTTACATTCTCTCTTGTTATATATCCATTTATCATTATATCTATCTACCTATACACACACACACACACACACACACACACACACATACACACACACACACACACACACACACACACACACACAATATATTATACATATATCTACATGTATGTAACCTGCAATGGCCAGAAACTTGCTCAGGACCACTGCTAAATGCAAGTATGCAAGAGCAAGTTACTTATCACTTACATGTAATTTGCTCTTTGGTATAAGTTATCTGCAATTTTAGGACCCATGCCAAAGAATATAATGTTCTTTTTTTCACATCTGTATGTAAAAAGCAATTGACATTTGACATTTTTTAGTTGAAGGCCAGAACTTCAGCAATGGGATTTTTTTTTTCAAAATGCAGTTCTGAAGTTTGACAAACTAGATGTTTTTCAAACAACAGTTATATTTTTAAGAGCTCTGAAACATTTTCTTATTTGCCCAAAGTACAAGAGGGTTATTTATTTATTTATTTATTTATTTATTTATGTATTTATTTATTTATATTAGCAAAATTAAGCTCTGTGAAAGGGCATGTCTCCTGAAATGCATGACAAGAACTCTTGTGGTAACTCAAACTTAACACCACAATGTTTCCAGGATTCAATAACAATGTTTCCATACTGCCAGTTACAAAACTAAAATATTTTGACTATTAACTATAGATAGGTATAGGAGTATGCAATAGTACACATAGAATATCATTTAAGTGTGACAAAAGATCCTCCTATGTAATAAAATATGGGCCAAATGGAGAGCTTCTAAAAACCCAGCAGACCATCTTTACTTTAAGCAGTTACGAAATACCACTAAAAAAGAAATTCTGCTCGACAAAAAAAAACTTCTGCCATCACCTACAACAAACCCACCAGCATAAACCACAAAAGTTCTGGTCAGGCATTAACAAACTGCTTCAGACAGGGCACTCCAAAACTCCCACCCCATCAGGTATAACCCAGAATAACTCTAAGCAAATTGCTGACGCCTTCAACAACTACTTCACCGAAGCTATTCAAACTCTAGCAAGTACACTACCTCCTGTTAGCACTAACCTGTCAGTCAGCATTAATAGCCCAGCTCCTTATTTTCATCTTCAACCAGTATCAACATCCCTCATCTGCTCCTCCTTCAAAAACTCAAACCATGCACCCCTTCATCTGACCGTCTACCAGCTGAATACCTACAAATTGCATCTAAAGTGATTGCATATCCTGTATCCATCCTCATAAATAGAACAATTACAGAAGGAACAATCCCCTCCATCTGGAAAGTCTCACACATCATCCTTCTGCATAAGGGGGGGTTCCTCTACAGAGATTTCTAACTTTTGACTAATAGCCTTACTCTCTCCAATAGCAAAAATTATGGAAAAATGTATCCACCGACAGCTACTCATCCACCTTCTCTCTAATAATTTACTTGCTAACTGTCAGCATGGCTTTAGGCCTCACCATAGTACAACCACTGACTTGCTATCTTTTTCTGACTGTAGTAACAAACATCATAATAATAACTCTCTTTCCTCTGCACTATTTATTGACATGGTTAACCATCACCTACTTATTGATATACTAAAATCCCTATCTCTTGACCCTCAGGCAATACTTCAGTTTAAATCATACTTAGATAACAGACATCAAGCTGTTCTCTGGGATAATAATTTATCCACACCCCTCCCTGTCAACATTGGAGTACCCCAAGGCTCCATATTAGGCCCTCTTCTCTATTCAATCTTTATTAATGATCTTAACTCTAAAATTCCACAAGCTACCTGCATACAATATGCAGATGATTCAACTTTAATATGCTCGGCCAATTCTGTTGCCTCACTCCAAACCCTCACCCAAACTGTATTTCATATTGTTGAAAATTGGTTCATGCACACTGCCTCTCCTGAACCCCCAAAAAATAAATTATTGCTTTTTGCTCTTAACCAAAGGTCTCCACAATGTCACTTCACAGTAACTTCTAACAATGGAACTACCATATCCCCAGACACTACAACCTGGCTCTTAGGAATTACAATAGACCACAGCCTTAGCTATGATGATCATATTAATACTACTAGAAAATCAGTCAACAGAAAACTAGGCTCCCTTTATAGAATCAAACCCTTCCTCACACCATTAGCTAGAACTGCCATTGCCCAAACCCACCTTATCTCTACCCTGTTTTATGCCTCTGCCATTTACACCATCCTATCCAAAAACAACCTTAGCAAACTTGCAACCAGCTATAATAACATTGCCAGATTTGCCACTGGCTCCCCTTTTAGAACCCATCACTGTCACAACCTTAAACAGCTAGGATGGCTAGAACTGCAGAACCAACTACTTTCTCAACAGAATATTACCCAAAAGATTCTCTACCACACTAAAAATACTCCAATCCTCACTAGTCTGATTACCCCATATAAAAATCTGGCAACACTACGCTCTGCTAATAAGCTTCTAGTCTCCACTACTAAATCTAACAACAAGGCCGGGGACCCACAATTCTCCAACACAGTGGGAAAAACCAGGAACCAGCTTCCTAATGAGCTCTCATCACTTTCTTACACATTACTCTTCAAAAAATACCTTAAAGAATATCTCAAAACAGACTGGCTATGTCCCTGCTCTAACCCTGACTAAAATCTATTTCCCTATCTCCCACTCACTTTACTTATCTGCTCTGTTGTTTTATTATGCCTATCTATTGTAACTAGAATGCTAACCACTTCCTAGTATTAAAAGAGACTTCCTCTCAGCACTGTTTCAAGACTTTTTCTCTAAAAGAACTCACCCTCTACTGTACTGTAAGTAAGCATAAGTTTGTATGCCTGTAACCAGGCCTCTGATTTAAAATAACAATTCTTTGTATTTTTTTATTTTTTGTATTATATGTTATCTAATGTTTTTTTTTCTAGGTGACTCTGTACACAATTTTTTGTCTAATCTAAAATAATGTAATGTAACTTCCTTCTATTACATATATTGTATGCTAGGATACTATTGCCTATATTGGAGCTTTTCTCCTTGGGCCTCTACTGAAAATTGACATATATCCAGTTAGACCAGACCGGTCATCAAATGTAAAATAAAAATAAATAAATAAATAAATAAAACAGATGGTATTCCTGTGGATGCTTGGAAGTTAAGAGAGCAAAAGAGATAAATATCTGGATGGTTCTGTTTAACTTTTTAAATCTAGGGACAGTATTTGCATCTCAAACGAAAGCTGTGGTGGTTGTGTTAGACAAAGTGAGTAAAGATTCTTCAAATCGAACTTTATATAGACCCATTTCAATTTTAAACCATGAATATACAGTGCTTATATATATATATATATATATATATATATATATATATATATATATATATATATATACACAAACACACACACACTAACATAATGTCAATGAATGTCATTGCCAAAAGCGATATATACAGATCAATGGTGTGGATGAATTTAACAAAATTAGTAGAACCATGATGATCAAGAGATTATAAGAAAGTGCAGCACTTTGTGGTGGATTTGATGAAGAGAAAACAATTGATAGAGTCAGCTGGGATTTTATGAGCAGGTCACTGGTAACATTTGCATTCCCTGATAGAACAATGTGATTAATTAAGAAGATATATGAAGGGTAGGAGGCAAGAACTAAGTTGTGAAGGTTTCTCCCTAACAAACTGTACCTAAACAGAGGAACCAGGCAGTCACGACCTCTTTCCCCTTTGCTATTTGTTTTATATTTACAACCATTAGTAAAGAAAATATGGGGATCAAGAATACAAGGATATAACTGGCATGCTAATCAGCAATGGTTAGCTTTATTCACAGATGATATGATTTTGTACTAGGTAAATAAAAGGACATTTTGGTGTTATGGAACATTTTGACACTGTTTCAAGACTCTTTGGTATATAAAATAAACAAAGGTAAAACAAATACTATAGAAATAAATTATGTACCCACACATGAATTGGTATAGCAATACCCATATTTGTGGGAACATGATAAGATGACATATTTAGGTGGATGGAAGGAAAGAGAGGGACAGGTCATTGCGAACATGTTTTATGGAATGTAATTAGCTGGCAGATTTTAAAAAATATAAAATAATAGTCCAACCAGCTGCCAACGATAGAAATAAGCAATAAGCAAACACCAAAATATGCTGAAACACACCCGTTTAATAGCAAAGCTTTCAGGTACAAACCCTTTATCAATACTCATACAGGTTACAAATAAAATCAAACATTTAAATAGAAGCCAACAAAGCACATGACCAGCAGCCAAAGATCATGTGATGAAAGTTTGTGTTTAAAAAAAAAATATATATATATACATAAACTTTAAAATATAATTATTTCAGTACTGAATGTTGTAATTTCACTAATATAGGCTTTAGTGTGACAGCAACATTCAAGCCAGGCATCTTGTCAGCTGAAAGTCTTAAAATCCATTCAAATTCTTTTAAATCTAATAAATTGTTAATGTCACCCCCCCTCATGGATACACACACTCTATCAATAACGCGAAATCTAAACTTGTGTTGATTGCCACATAAGGATATATGCCTATATAAGGCATTCCTATCATTCCCTCTCCGTATCTCAGACTTATGCTCAATGATACGGTCTTTTAATCTTCTCGTAGTCTTACCTATGTAAAACATTGGCAAGACGTGCATGTAGCTAAATATATCACATTAGTTGAAATGCATGTTGCCATGAGATTAAACTTGTATATAATCCCACTTACCGGATGCTTAAAGTCTAAGCTATTTTCTTTATCTATTATATCAGGGCAGCAACTACAGTTGAGACATTTTAAAGTTCCATATGTATTAATATTATTCACTTCAGTTGAATTTTTAAAATCCTTGTAACCAAGCTTACATTTAAAATTTGCCATGTTTTATAAGAAAAGAGTGGTCTGTCACCAATAATGGATTTAATTTCACTGGATGCCAATAAAACAACCCAATTTTTCTTTATAATGTTCCTTACAAACCTAGTCATACAACTAAAAGTAGTAACATATCTTAGGGTATCACGATTTCCATGTGCTACAATATTTTCATTCTGGTGTTCATCCATAAGGAATAAAGGTTTTAAACCTAAATGCCTATTATTTATAGTATCCATTTTAGCTGTTTCTAATACGCTGTCTGGATAACCACTATTTCTAAATTCATTAATGGTTTCATCCAGCTGCGACATGAAGAGACTATCATTCGTGTTAAGTCTACATATTCTATTAAATAGACAACCGACTAAGCAGTTAGTAAATGTGGGCAAACGCAAATACAACAGCCCACAGAAACAAGCAAAAATGTCACGCAAGTAGAGCACACTGATGCTCATGTTTCTTCTTTATTTAACTGTTTGGATTGTGTTAACACAGTAAATGCACGTTCTATAAGTAATGAGATAAATTTGGTGTGTGTTCCAAGCTTGCTGGACAAAAATTGTACTGTGAAACAACTGGAAATTACACAAGGTACTTTAAATTTAACTGACTTGTGCTTACACAAAGCGCATTATTCCCTGTTACAAAAAGGGTTCAGCTTCATTCCTTCTTCAAAGGACAATATTGTGGGAGCTTTGATTGAGCTGAAACAGTTTGTTAGGAATCTAAGCTTAAAACTTATGTTTAATAATGATTTCCATGATGTTGGTATTTGTAAAAGGTGTAGTACTTTTGTACCTGTGAACCCCCCAGTAGTAATTGCTTTCCATGATTTGTGTGAGAGGGACTTACGAATCTTGTATGAAAATAAAAATAATGCTGTTAGTAAAACATATAATTTAAGTTATGAGGAATACACAGCCCTTATGAATCTGCAAAGTAATAAAGATATTGTGATTAAGCAGGCAGATAAGGGAGGGGCTATTGTAATTATGAATAGGGTAGATTATCAGAATGCAGTTTTGAAATTGTTAGATGATGCTGATGCTTTTAAAACTATTGTGCATGCTGATGTGAAAAATGTATAAGTATGGTCAATATGACAATTTATGACTTACAACTTTCTAATGATATAACACTTGACTTATTTCATTTTTTTACTGTTCCTTGTCCAGTCGTCCCACAATTATATGGTTTACCTAAGATTCACAAGTCACTATCTCAACCACTGATGAGACCTATTGTTTCTGGGAAGGGGTGGTTGACTGAACCTATTTCAGTCTATTTACATAGAAGGTTGCAGCCTTTATTAGAAACATGTGATACCATCTTGAAAGATACACCAGATTTTATTAGAAAACTAAGAGTATGGTATAACAATATGGGCAAGGATGTAGTGCAGAACAGTAGGCTTTCACTGGTAACTTTAGATATAACGTCCTTGTTTACAGTTATACCTAATGAGTTTGGGATAGAATCAATTCATGAGTTTTTAAACAACTCTTCTACGTTTGTAACAAGGGACATTGAAACATTATGTTTATTATTAAACCTAGTTTTGAATAATAATATATATTTTTTTTATTTGATAGACAATTTTATATGCAAAATACTGGTGTTGATATGGGTATGCCTGTAGCTAACACATATGCAAACTTAGTACTTTTTATATGGGAAAAGAAGTTTGTCGTAAATGACACTAGTCCATATGTCAATAATATATTATTTTATCAACGGTTTGAGGACGATTGTTTCCTCATATGGAAAGGTGATGTGGATGATTTGTTACAGTTTGTACATTTTTTGAATGAATCCACTACTTTCTTAAAGTTTAAAATAGAATTTTCTGATGTGTTCATTAATTTCTTAGATCTTAAAATAGGGATACAGGACAATGTAATGTATACTTACAGTACATAAAAAAGTGGTAAATGCATGCAGGTATGTTCACTATACCAGCATGCATGCATCACATGTTTTTAATGGTATAGTTAAATCACAATTTAATAGAATATGTAGACTTAACACGAATGATAGTCTCTTCATGTCGCAGCTGGATGAAACCATTAATGAATTTAGAAATAGTGGTTATCCAGACAACGTATTAGAAACAGCTAAAATGGATACTATAAATAATAGGCATTTAGGTTTAAAACCTTTATTCCTTATGGATGAACACCAGAATGAAAATATTGTAGCACATGGAAATCGTGATACCCTAAGATATGTTACTACTTTTAGTTGTTTGACTAGGTTTGTAAGGAACATTATAAAGAAAAATTGGGTTGTTTTATTGGCATCCAGTGAAATTAAATCCATTATTGGTGACCACTTTTTTCTTATAAAAACATGGCAAATTTTAAATGTAAGTTTGGTTACAAGGATTTTAAAAATTCAACTGAAGTGAATAATATTAATACATATGGAACTTTAAAATGTCTCAACTGTAGTTGCTGCCCTGATATAATAGATAAAGAAAATAGCTTAGACTTTAAGCATCTGGTAAGTGGGATTATATACAAGTTTAATCTCATGGCAACATGCATTTCAACTAATGTGAAATATTTAGCTACATGCACATCTTGCCAATGTTTTTACGTAGGTAAGACTACGAGAAGATTAAAAGACCGTATCATTGAGCATAAGTCTGAGATACGGAGAGGGAATGATAGGAATGCCTTATATAGGCATATATCCTTATGTGGCAATCAACACAAGTTTAGATTTCGCGTTATTGATAGAGTGTGTGTATCCATGAGGGGGGGTGACATTAACAATTTATTAGATTTAAAAGAATTTGAATGGATTTTAAGACTTTCAGCTGACAAGATGCCTGGTTTGAATGTTGCTGTCACACTAAAGCCTATATTAGTGAAATTACAACATTCAGTACTGAAATAATTGTATTTTAAAGTTTAAACACAAACTTTCATCACATGATCTTTGGCTGCTGGTCATGTGCTTTGTTGGCTTCTATTTAAATGTTTGATTTTATTTGTAACCTGTATGAGTATTGATAAAGGGTTTGTACCTGAAAGCTTTGCTATTAAACGGGTGTGTTTCAGCGTATTTTGGTGTTTGCTTATAGATTTTAAAAAATCCTTACAAAAGATTTCTTCAGAAATGTTGGGAGATCAAATGATTCTAACTAAGGAAATTATTCAAATAAGAGGGGGGTGTGAAGGTTGGGAGAAAAGACTAGAATAGCATGACTTGCATTGGTAGTTATTATTATATGCCTATCAGACCCCAGGCTTAAATGAATATATTTCTGTTAACAGTGTCTTGCAATTAAAGGCACTAAACTTGTAACTTATTGTCTGCAAATGACCGGTTCTGATTTTTTTAAACTATGGTTGTATTTTAATGTTACATATATATAGATATATATAGATATATATATATATATATATATATATATATATATATATATATATATATATATATATATATATATGTATATATATATATATGTGTGTGTGTGTGTGTGTGTTTTGAATTTTAACCAGTAAGTTCTGATATTTTACCATTTTTTGAGGTGACTGTCTCTTTAAGAATAGTTTATAGATGTTTTCATTTGTCATGTGATTACACTGGTTACGTAAACCAAAATGGAGTCAGTGTATATAGCTCTGATGAAGTCCTTAATACAGTAGAATGAAAGAGCTTAACTCTTGTGATTTATTTATTTATTCATACTATTGTAATAAATTTCCACTAGGTACAAATTTTATTTTATTTATTTTTATTTATCATTTGTTGACCGGGAAAGTCCGACTAGGTTCCACAGAGCCTGTTTTCAGCGGAGGCCGGGGGAGAAATGCTGGGGACAAATTGAAAGTGGTTCTTGGAAGGCACAACCTTTTTTGGACTGTTTGATTGATTACTCTGTGTAGTTTCTTTTTTCTTTTATATTGTGACAGGTATTAACAACTTTGAGAGATTAACAATGAGGTAAATGACAGTCTCAACTTTTGGAAGAGTAGAACTGTCTAAAGATAAGGGATTCAGAAAAGTTCATGCTGGCAACGTCCTACTTCTTCTTCTCTGTACAACAGTAGCATCAAAAAGGCCAACCAGTTTAATAGTTGGATAAGACATATCTGGGGATTTGCAGATGGTTATTAGATCACTACTGTTTTAGAAAAAAAAAAGTCTGGGAATTTTTTTTTTTTTTTGCATGAGAATGCTATCATCTTGCTTATTGTGGAAACTGATTTACCCCTTTTCACATAGCTAAGTTAAATAAATATTTTTGGAAGCTCAACTAATAATCATATTGTTAGTAAAAGAGAAAACTAATGATTGTATCAGATTCACTTTTCCTCCTCCCATAATTTTGCCCTTTTGGCTCCCTTTCCTGTCCCTAATTCAACCTTGTATTCCATGCGCATCGGGGTACAGCATCCCCAGGTTAGACAATAGCTGTATGTCATGTGTACCTGTTCAGGAGCCCTTATTTGCCCATGCATTCACCAACAGTGGCATTCAGGTGGCAGGGGCAGCCCAGCTTACTGGTCCTACAAAACTGATTACTTTTTTTGACCTGTAGGGTGATTCACTAACTCAAAATCACTGCCTGAATAGTTAAGAGGCATGCATGCTCCCTCACAGACCTACTCACTGGTGCAGATATGCTACTAGCAGCTCAAGCTTACCTGCCATCTTCTATGTGTGACTGCCTACCTCCAAGAGGTGTAGCTAGTGCAGTGGACCAAGCTACCTCCCTTCCATGTGGGATGAATTAGCCTGCATAAATTCTTAAGCCCATCTTCCTCCTCCTTCTGACCTTTCAAGCAATCATGAATATAGTTCATCTGGGCTTTGTCCATCTATGCCACAAGAGAAATGATTACATAAGATACTTGCTGTATAATCCCAAGACCATGTACATAAAATTATATGAGTTGGATCTTTTACTAACACTCTAAGCCTATTGATGCTTTTGTGTTTATAATGTCCTGACTTACTTCAGATTAGTGAACAACTGTACTGACTAGAATAGTTATCATAACACCAGGGAAAATAAAACTGGTGGCGAAACAATTTTTGTTGCTCTTTTGTTTAGCTTGTTTTGGCATTCACCAATAAGGACTCTGAGATCACAGCAGAATGGCTAACCTTAAACAACCAAGTGACTATAATAGCATTATTCTGTCAAAGTACTTCCCTTGCAAATAATGATAATGACATGTTTTACATGCCTTTAAGTACCGCATGGACCAAGCTATTAGATGTGTTATGGCAGACTACAATAATTATAAGAAAACTTAATTTTATTAATTAATAAAATAGTATGCTCAAGTAATAGTCAACAGCAAACTTTCCTAACTTCATATCTACATCTTACTTAAAATGCTTGTCTATCCAGGAGCCATGAAGATGTGTGAGTTCATCCTTTATAGTTGCAAAACAGATATGCTCATAGGATCATATACGAACTGGGGAAAATAACAATTGATAAAAAGAAAAGAGTAACTTTAAACCACATAGGAAGATCCACTGGACCAGTTATGAGATGATTAAATCAGAGATCAATTTATGAGACTGGTTTTGAGATCTGATCTGGAACAATGAAGCAAAATGTTTAATGATTGTATGCAAAAAGCTGCATTATATCATTGAGAAGGACATTCCAGTAGCAAATAGGTTCTCCAGCACACAACACAGAGTAATCTGCTCCAATAAAAAGATCAAACATTTATACAAGAAAGAGAAGCATCAATGGAGAATCTATTACGTGCACCAGTATATTAAATCAGGGTAGATTTAAGGCATCTACAAAAGCCTGTGGTAAATCTATAAAACCTTAAAAGGAATAACACAAATCTATCATTGAACAATCTAGTCTTTTTTTACTTCTATGTCACTAAGAAAACAAAGATCTCTGCAAATTGTGTTACCTTAGAAGTCAATAGGCAGTATGTAAATTATAAAATCCTCATTGAAATATTCAGTAAATGTTTCTGTATGGAATATTCTTGCATTATCACATAAGAACTACTGAATTTTTACTGTTTCTGTGGGTCTTGACATATAAATCCTGACCTTCTACTGAAAACACTACTTAAAAACAAAGAAGACTATAGTCTGGGTCTGGATGGTATACCTGAAATATGTTTGAAAAAACATATCCATTCTCTTATTTTCTGTATTCTGACATTAATTCTAGAAATGTAAAGACCAAGATATATGTTGCCTATCCAATAAAAGGGCAATAAGTCCCACATCAGTGAAGTGAAAATGTTTTGAATGAGAACTTAAATTATTGACTTTGAGTCAGTTGGCCATCTCAGACATACCCTAGTATGTTTTTACTAGAAACAGGTCCCAGTAGTTAAATATTATTCAGTTTTACTAAAATGTCATTGATTCTTTAGAATGTGGAGTCCCTGTTGGCATGGTACATTTAAATTGACCTGTACTGTCTGACAGTATTCACCTTACATGTGTACTTCAGTGGTAAAGTCAAGGACAACAAACCAACTGAAGGATAAAACATATTTATGGAGTTAGGATAAAAGATATGGTAACAGGTTACAAAGTGATAGCATGCACAGGGGTTCAGTCCTTAGGACATTTTTTTGTTATTCATTTTTGATTTCTGCCTGTGGTGTAAATACGGATTTGTCTTCACAGTTTCCTACTGATCACAAAGTTGATACGGTTGTGTCCCAAATAAATGATCATTCAAGCTGAAGAAATATTTGAATCAGCTATATTTCTGGTTTATGAACAAACTTTTGAAATTTAACACAATCACATTGAAAAAGATAGCAATTTTATCCCTGTGCAAGTAGCAATTGCCTTTTCAAAACTGTAATCAAAAATAATAACCCAGAAATATCAGGGACTCAACATAAAAGTTTAGTACAATGCATTAAATAAAACAAAAGGATGTTTCTTTATAAGGAGAACTACTTTGAGTTGTATTACATCCACAAAAAAACATTTGTACTGGTCTCATGTATAATACGATTAACTCATTTGTTAAAATTATCACACAGCTCAGTAATTCTTTGAATTGAAGAAATGTTACAGAATATGAAAGCTTTTCGCAAAGTGTATTAGTGGATTTAAGTTTCATTGTCAACTTAGACAAAATCTGTAGTCAATCTAACATTGACTGTTCATGCATAATTTGATTAATTTACACAAATGAAAAACTACAGTCATTGGCTTTTTGTCTGCCTTGTTATGTTCTCCTATGAATGAACCTTGACTGGTCAAAAAACAAGCATGCTTAAACTTAACAGACAGAGAATGCACTTCTAAAACCCACACAAAAATGCTAAATATGCATTTTTGCATGTGTAGCTAGTTCCCATGTATCCATCCCACATCTAGAATGAAATCCCCATACACTCCAAGCAATAATAAATGCACAGTGGCATAACAGTGGACAAAGGAGAAACAGCAGTTCTACTGCACCTATAACAATAGTCTTTGATTTGCAGAGAAAAGTAAACACTGACAAGTTGAATTTGGCAGTTAGAACCTGATCAACTCTTCCTCAGTCACAGTAAGGAAAACTGTCTTGTTTTTATTAATCATGAACTAGGAGTTAGAAAACTAGTAAGATTAACGACTAATGTACCATACACTACAATGAAGTATGTCTCTTTTAACACCATGCAATGATAACTTCTGTTTTTCAGTATGGCTATAGTCAACCAAAATTGTAAATACATGTAAATATTCTACAGATGATTGATTTGTTTTAATTTATTTTTAATCATGTTTGTTTATTAAAGTAGTACACTGATCACAATGGACAATTCAAGGCATAGCTTAGGTTTACACTGGTTAATAGAACTAGTATATAAGCTTCCAAATAGACTTTATGAGACATTTACAGCATATGCTAATATTGCATTGTAACAGTACAGCAATGAACTACACAAAGTCTTTTAGAAGAATTACCTTTGTCTAGAGCAGGAAAGGTACTTTGAAATTGCTTCTGACCCTTAAGATGTTGTCCTACTCTAGAGAATCCCTGGTCTTTACCTTTACCTTAAACTTTAGATTAATTTGCTTCTTTCCTAAAGGAATATGATTAATCAAACTACGTATTAAACTGAAAAAGATGTTTTTACTACATCCCTCAAAAGAAGAATCTGAAGATGTAGTTGACATTTCTTCTTTTGTTTTACATTGTATTATCAGAAACAATTACTCCAGACCAAAATCAAAATGTCAGCCAAAAGGGAAGCCTCTAATCATATTTGTACCATTTTCTGAATATGGCTGATACATCATGCTTACCTTGTAAATATAATGGAAGTGACTGCTGTTTTACAAAGAAAGCAACAGCATTATAACAGCACTCTTCAGTTATCTTAAGCATTCTACTGTCAAAATTCTCTAAGTTGTATTCTTTACCAGAGAATTCAGTTACTTATTTACATCATGCTACATGGTCAACACATACCTCTCAACTGTATAGATTTTCGAAGAATATCCAGTGGAGGCCCGGGGAGAAAAGCTCCATAATACATAATACAATAAAGAATACAAACGTATAAAAGGTACAGTATATAGTACAGGTTACAAATATGTACATTCAATATCAAGCATGATCAACAAAGTACACTGTGATCGATCTAAGGGTTGTACTGTACAGATTCATTTGAACATCCATTCTTACATTTGAAGTGTGCAAACACTTTACATGCACTCAATTAAAGTAAGTAAGGAAACACTTTACATGCAGTCATATAGAGTAAGATGCTATTTACATTATTTACAAAGTTGAAATTATGTGAGAGTAGCTATAGGAGTTGCAGAGAGCTTGAATCCACTCTAGGAAATAGTTATGGGAGTTATAGAGAGGTTAGGAACCCAGGAGAGAAAAAGCCTCCTTGGGGCATTTCCTTAATAAAATTAGGTAGGGTGAAAGCAGGTACATTTCCATTTGGAGGAAAGGTATGTGAAAATCTGGATTTTGAAGTTTTCTGAGTTTGATATTGTCCTTAGTGTGGAAGGGAAAGAGTTCCATTTCTTGCCTAGTGAGAAAGAGAGGAGAAGTTGGCCAGCAGGTTGTTTAGGTTTGTGAATAGTAATTAAGTTTTGGTGTTCAGATCCTGAGAGTTCTATTAGGGGTGTAGGAAAGGATGTTTGTTAGAGCTGGACATTTTGTTGGGTGAAATACAAGTCTGTGAGCTGTAGTAAGATGGAGGTAGTCTAGGTAGTTTGTGAGTTCTAGCCAGTTCAGAGATTGAAGGGTAAGGCAGTGATTGATGGAATTTTTGAATTTGGTCCTGTAAAGCATACCTAACTTTTGGTGGGTTTTCTTTATACTTTGTTGAATGTGGATATCAGACTTGAGGTGTTTGTCTATAGTAATACCAAGAAGTTTGACAAAAGGGACCACTTCTATAGGTGAGTCGGTTTGGCTAAGGACTTTGAGTGCATTTTTGTCATAAGAGAAAGTCTTAGAGGGATGGAATAGTAGACTTTTTGATTTATTTGCATTGAGTGAGAGGTGGTTTTGACGCATCCAATTCTCAGTAGTTGAAAAAGCAGTTTGGGTTTTAGTCAGCAGTTCAGGAAGGTTAGAGGCAGAGCAGACTAAAGTTGAGTTGTCTGCATATTGAATAACTTTGGCATCAGGAATAGCAGTGTGAAAGTTATTGATGAAGATGTTAAAAAGCATAGGTCCGAGGATGGACCCCTGTGGTATGCCGGTTGGGGTAGGTAAGAAGGTAGAGGTGGTATTCTTCCATTAGACCTGAGATCTATCTGACAGGTAACTAGAGAACCAGGATAAAGTATTTGGTGAGAGGTGTAGGTTGGAGAGATGAAAGAGAAGATGATTATGGGAAACAGCATCAAATGCTTTAGAAAGATCAAGGAGAACTGTGGATACTAAGTGTCCTGAATCTCGGGCTTGATTGACAGTTTCTAAGGAGAGTAGTGCAGTTATAATGCTACAGCCTGGGCGAAAGCCATGCTGGGTAGGTGTAAGGAGTTGGTTTTTGGTCAGGAAAGGTATAAGTTGGAGGTGGATACATTTTTCCAGGATTTTGGAGACTGGTGAGAGCAGAGCAATGGGGCGGAAGTTTGAGATGTTGGTGTTTTTGCCTCCTTTGTGAAGAGGAAGAATATAGGCTGTACACCAGAGTTTGGGTGCATATGATTCCTTTATAGATCTGTTGATTATGATGTTGATTGGGAGTGCTATACCATCAGCAGCACATTTTAGGAAGGAGGAGGGAATATTATCAGGAGCATTGGAGCAAGGTTTAAGTTTGGATAAAAATCTTTTCATAAAATTAGTAGAGACAGGTTTGAGCTTGAACATAAGGGGAAGGTTATTAGGGTGCTTAGAAGGAGAAGAATGAGGGACTGGTGGATTATTTTTGGGAAAAGTCTTGGTCAGAAATAGTTTCTATAAAAATGAGTTAAATTGTGAGCCTAATTCGAGGTCAGATATACTTGGGTCAGGACAGGGGTTATTCTTGGAGCCTGGATTGAGAAGTGAATTTATGGATTTCCAGAATTGTTTGGGGGGTTTATTATTACTGGACTGGAGCTTACTATAGTAGGATTTTTTGTCTTTAGTGATTAGTTGTTTTGCAAGGTTACAGAGTTGTGTGTATTGGAGCAGGGTTTGGGGCAGTTTATTGTTTTGGTAAAGCTTTCAGGATTTGCCCTTTGATGCATAATTTGTTATGTTTCTTTGGATAGCCAAGGAGCTGTATTAGTTTTTATCCTTTTGTTTCTTAGCGAGGCTAGGGAGTTTAGAGCGTCTAGGAAGACACAGTTGAAGTGGTCTATAGCTTTGTCAAGAGGAAGGGTATTTAGAATTTGCCAGTTCATTTGTTTGAGAATATTTGAGAAAGTTGTGGGGTTGAAGCTGCTAAGGTTGCAAGTGAGAATGTATTGATGCTGATGTGGGGTAGAGGTAGTTGAACAATGAATGAAAGCTGGGAGGTGGTCGCTAATGGTATCGGGAATGGTGCCAGAGTTAATTATTTTATTTGGATGGGTAACTAGGATCCAGTCTATAATGGATCCTGGGTGATTTGCTTTTTTGGGTTGGGTGATGGAGAGGATTACTTCAGTAAAGTTGTAGAGGTTAATGGATAGGGAGGGAGAGGGACTATTGATTTTATTCCAGTCAATATTTATGTCACCTAGAATGTAAGTTTCAGTTAATTTCAGTTGAGGCCCAGAGAAGAATATCTTCAAGGGTAGAGATGTTGTTACCAGGTGAGATATATAGGACAATGATGCAGATATTCTTATGTTTATTTATTTTTAGTAGACCAAATGTTAGTTCAGTATTATTTAATTGAGGGATTGGAATTTGAAGGGGAATTAAGGTAAGAAGATTTTAGTAGATTAGGGCAGTACTGCTGCCTTTTTTATTTAATTGGTCATTTCTGAAAATGTGAAAACCTGTAGGCAGGATTTCAGAGTCAGAGATATGGGGTTTGAGCCAGGTTTTGGAGATGTCGGGTTGGTTATGGCTTAGCCATGCTTGAAATTGGTGTACTTTATTGTTGAGACTATGGGCGGTGATTGTAAAGAACTTAAGAGTATTGTGGGGGGAGGAAGGTGAGGAAGGAGATGGGGGGAAGGAGTTGTTTGTAAGGGAACTAGGACCAGAGTTGGGATGAATGTCCCCAGCTAAGACTAGGTTATTGAGGGAAATAACGTTTAGCCGTTTGGGTTTACATTGTAAGAATGTGGGTAGATCTAACATTCGTTTAGGTACAAGTATTTTAGCTGTGGTGGAGATTATTTTAGGATAGAAAAGGTGCAGAGGGTTAGGCTGAATAAGGGAAGAGGAGACAGAATGGAAATGAGTGTATGATTGAGGGTGAAGGTGTGGTAGTTTGAGTTGAAAGTAAGATTAGAGGAGCATTGGAGGAGTATGAGCTGGCATAGCATAGGGGAATTAGGAATACAAGAAGAAAGCAGGGGGCCCGGAGGGTGTGGAGAATTAAGGGGAGCATGTCTAGACAAGAGGTAGTTTAATGGGTATAGTTCTGGGGAAGGGAACAGGCTATGAAGTAAGAGAGGGTAGAGAAAGAGATAAAGGTTATCTTAGTATAAAAAGAAAAGAGGAGGAGACTTGAATTGGTGAGGTGTTAGAGAGAGTGTTGCGTTTAAGTGGGAAGGGTGAAAGGATGTGGGGTAATGACGGAAGAGCTATTATTGTGTAATTAGGCTGAGTGAGTGGAGAAAGGGCAGAATAAAGGTAGGCATGCTGGGGGCATGTGGGAATTGGGGACAGGGTAGGGGAGCAGAGTGAGCCCGCAGGGCAAACGGAGCGGGGGTACACCCACAGAGAAACACCTCAGGGAGGAAGAGAAAAACAATCTGTTTAAGCAGGTAAGTTTTAACAACTGTGTAAATGGGAGAGGGGCCAGCAGAAGCTCAGAGAGAGAGAGAGATTGACTAAGTAATTCTCTATGTATTGAAGTACGGGAGCAGGAATGAAGAAGCTGGGGAAAGTCAGAAAGAGTAGGTAGGTGAAGTAGGGATACATCAGAGTAGGAAGAAATAGGTCAGTGAGCAGTGAGGTTCTATAGTGCAGAAAGTCAGAGATCTGAGGAGAGCAGTACAGGCAGGAAAAGTAGGGGAAAAAGAAACAAGGAATAGGTAGGAGATGGAGAAGAAAACAGGGATCGGTCCACTGATGTACAAGGGGGAAAGGCCACCACGGGAGCAACAGATTCAGTACAGGTAGTTGCTAACACCTTTTCAGGTTTAAGCAGGACATACTTCAAGAGTCCTATAATGGAGGGGTACATTGACGCAAGGACCGTGATCACAGGTAGCTCCAGGTAGGGTGGGTCAAAGGCTGGTTAAGACAGGAGAGGTAGTTTTCTGACCTACAAAAACACAAAGAGAAAAAAAGGGTTAGGGAGAAAAGTAGCTATTAAGAGGGAAATAAAAACATAGCTAGTAAATGGTGAGAGTGCAGGGGGTTGTGGCATGTATGGTATTATGAAGTATGAGAGAGATGTCTGCAGGCATGGATAAGAGACAATAAGCAAGTACAGGAACCTCTGAGAGGTTTAGGTGAGGGGGAGGGAGTGTAGGTTTGAGTATGATGGTTGAAAGCAGTGAGTGGAGATGAGTAGGGAGATATAGGAGGAGGTAGGAGTTAGGGAGTGAAAAAGAGTGGAGACAATGCAGAAAACACAGTTATTATGATATAATTGCTTAGGTTAATGCAGATAAAGTACAGTGTAAGATAGTATGCTAAAGCAGCAGGTTTAGAAAGGTTTGTGAGCATTCAACAGTTCAAAAACAATACAATTTCAAAGCAAGTCAACAGTTTAAGGTTTTACACAGCCCAAACAATCCAGGTTCAAAAATATTGTAAGCAAAAGTAGGATATAGTATCTAGTTAAATTACTTAACCCAGCATCAAACAGTAAAATGTGTCATATGGGGAGAATATATTGTGGTTTAGGAATAGTGTACAGTGAATAACACAGTTAAAAGCCAAATTGCATTAGTCACTGATTAAAACAGGGAGATAAAACAACACACAGAGCAGAGCCACAGTCTATGGGAAAAACCTTCCTCTAGGTAACACTCAAATTGCCATGTGGGACATGGCTTCCAGAGAAGCGTTAAGTATCTACCATGCTTAACATACTTGCATGGCCATCACAGGCAAATCTAAGCAGTGTAAACGCCAATGACACAGTGGGACATGAAATCCAGATGTATTGTATAACATAGACTGCCGAATAATCAGACCTGCATTTAAGCAACAGCCAGACCTAATGCTGGATTTCTTGTATAGCATAGACTGCCAAATAATCGGACCTGCATTTAAACAACAGCCAGAACTAATGCTGGAATAATGAAATAGCAAGTTGCACCCTAGCTCGAGGGCTACAGTTCACAAATGAATGCCAGTAAGGTCACCAGATCACTCTGGTGAAAACAGCATAAAAAAAGAAAAAAAATAGCAGGCTATGCACTAGGACGAAGCCTACGGTTCACAGTCAGCACCGGATGGGTCGCTAGGTAGCTCCGGGAATTTAAGATGCAAAAAGGACTCTGTATCCAAGCACAACATTTAGTTTCCAAACAAAGATGCAATTGACCATAGTATTTGAAAATCAGTGCAAAACATTACATTCTATTTAAACGAAGATGCAAAAAGGACTCAGTATCCAAACTAGTAAACAAATAACTAAATGCTGATAATTATTCATAAGAATTAGTAAGTTTCATTGTCTCTAAAACATTATGATAGAATAATGTAAAGTCTTAGTATAAGCATAGAACACTTATGATTTCCCATCAGTAGGATTAGCACTTTCATTAATAATCTGCTTGCTATCCTTTATTACAGCCAAGTTATTTTCATCAGTATTGTCTGAAAGTGGCTTAAACAAGAAATCAAAATCTTTACAGAAAGAATAACAATTTTAAACAAATTCAAACCTCCGATGAATAGTGTTTAGTTGCATAAAAACAGTTTTCCTCAGACCTTCTAAAATTTAAGGATAAAAGGTTATTGTGACACAGACACAGAGTCATTAGGGACAGGGACAGTAAATTTGTAAAGCTTGTGTCTCTCCTTTAAAAATTATTTACCACACATTTCTTAATATGCTGATAAAATAATTCAGAAGTTTAAATAAGTGTCCAGGCCATACAGCCATCTAGGAACACAGTTTCCTGACCACTAGGATTATGAGGTCTATCTTCCTGCCATGTGTTCAGTAAAGGAGTCTTGTTCAGTGGCAGCTGGTGACTTCAAATTAAAGGAGGGCTGCGGGAGACAGCTGAATGGGTGGGGCCAATGGGGTGGGGTGTGACCAACTTGAAAGGGGTGGAGCTATGCTCAAAACCACAACAACTGGAACTTTAATTAAATACGCTGCCCTGGGTGCCAAACAGTCATTACGAGAGTCCAATCAACCAAAATGAAGTGTAGAAAAAAATATTTCAATGCATTGGCTACATGACAACTTACTTAATATCCAGATGGAAACAGGTTGTGAGGCATGAAAAAATAAATTACTTTTTAAATACATTACTAGAATGCCAGTCAAAATCAAGTATAAAAAAACAAGCAGCACTCAACTCAAACCACTACTCCTTGCACTGCAGTTCTAATTATAATTTATATTCAGCTTTATAAAATTACCAAGTAACATGCTGAAAGTAGCAATCTCTGTGATACCCCCAGTTGTAGAAATGTTTCTTATCCAAAAGACCTGCTGCCTGACACAACTTTCTACTTGTTTCATGGGGAAGACATGATCAAAGTAAAAAATGAACAGCAAACAAGAAACAAGCTCAAGATAAATTGCTTAACGGATTCCTGCACAAGTTATGGACCACACATGATAGAGTGGCATTCTGTTTAGTTTACGGGTAAAGCCTGCAAAGATGATTGCAAGTCTCCAACAAAAGATGACTGCAAGTCTCCAACAAATGTAATGAGCTTCTGAAAATACTGCAATCCTGTCCTTTTATTACAAATACTGTCATATGCATTTCAATACCCAAGGCTTATACATTATCTAGTTATGTAAATATTCTCTGCATGGCAACAACGAAAAGGCTTTCAATGCTGGTAATTCTTTAACAGTATGCTTATTAAAGCTTACTTGCATCTTACAATCTACGGCAAGCTTACCTGATGGTCATTAAATCACTGCTACTTAAACAAAGCACTGTGACAGCATGCATTTCCTGAATAATAAGAAGTATAAATCAATAGTATAAAAATATGACAGAAAACCAGAACATTCTGCAAAATCAAGGACAGATAAAAAGCCACGGTCGTACTTATGGTCTACCTTGGATGGGAGAATACTTGTACACTTACACTGCATAACTGCTCCTTGCCTTCCTTGGACATATCCAGAGACACTACAATGGGGAGTGGGGTGCAACAAGTATGTCACAATTTGAAATGTCTCTGGCTGATGGTGATGGCTCTGACACTCATATCTCTCAAATTCAGAACAAGAAATCTGGACAAAGCCATACATAGAACTAGAAGTGGGACACAGGCCCAAAAATAAGGACAATTTTTAAATAGTGCTATTATTAACTTAGATAATAGAAGAGTAGTAGGTCTTGCATTAGTACAAATTTTCTGAAGGGTATGAAATCTGAAACTCAAATGTCTGCCATTATTTTCTAACTTCAATCTTTAATGATTTGCCACTAATTTGCCAGAAAACCACACTTTTATGAAAAACAGACCAAAAATGTGATGCAAAAATATAAAGTTGCCACACAATACAGCTGGGAACCTGTCAAAAAAGGGACAACTTTTTAATATTAACATTGTTAACTTGAGCAGCTAACAAAATAAGAGCATCTACATGCATTTCTGAAATAAAAGTAATCTATAACTCTGATCATTACAGTTATATATAATTGTAAAACGTCCATGTTTTCTTCCAAAATTGCCATTTTGAGGAGGGAGTATTAGGGGAGAGCAACAGTTTGAGCCAAAATTGGGGATAATTGAGAGGTTTGGATATTCCTAATTCTACAAAGTGATTTGCACGTACCTCTCAACCTCTTAATGCAGGAAATCTGGACAAGGCCAAACATATTGGGGGAACATACAAACACTACTAAAAATTGCTCTTGTATAAACTTAAGACAGTTGATAGAGTAACAGGTCTTGCATTAGTATGCATTTTTCTGAAGGTTATGATGTCTGAAACTCAATGTCTGTCATTTAGTGACTTAATTCCGAAATGATTTGCTAGAAAACCACAAATTTTATGAGGAACAAACCAAAAATAAGAAGCAAATATCTATTCATTCTGCAAAAATATGGACAATTGAGAGGTATAGTTCAAACAGGGCTGTCTGAGTATGCTACCCTTCCCCCCCTCACAAAATCATGGTCGAATGGAACCTTCCCCCTGCAGCCATTCCAATGTCCCATTCCTTGGTTATTTTGCCCCATTTACCATAAACACTGTAATGTGCATACTGCTTTACTTATGCGATGATTTAGATTTCATTTGAAAGTTTTATTTTGCATTTTACAGCACAAACCATAATAGATATCTGTTAAACAAAGCAATGCAGTCTCACAATGAAAATGGACTTAGCATTAAAACTTCTCTGCCCTTGAAACTCACATGCATTGAAACAGCATTGAAACCCACATTCAAAGAAAATACATTTTGCCAGTGGCAGATAAAGATTAACTTTGGGCTGTTTTCAAAATCATAGGCCACTTGAACACAAAACATACACATGCTCTTTGATACACCTTCCTGACTGTATTACATTATATTCCTTGTACAATACAGTACAGTTGTTAGAGGGCATTTTAAATGTATTGTTTTGAACATTTTTCCAGTAAACAATGAAACAAAATGCATGCACCAATGACAAAACTGCCCAATTCAGAACATTTCCATCATAAAAAGTCTACCCAACTTTCTATAGTCCACCAGTATCAGTAAATATGCACAATCTCTGAATTAGTAAAATCCACATTAAAGAAATCTGTAACTAATAAAGAGGTTGCTGCTAGCAAACAACTTTATATGTCATTGTTTCATCTAAAAATAAAGTGCCTGTTGCCCTTGAAGAATAAATTGCCTATGTTGCATGCATTAAAAAAATGATAAGCTAGTAATACTGCAATAGGGAATGGATGACAAACTGATAACAGGTTCATAGTTACTAGGTATCTTTGCCAAAAAGGACCGCAGCATCCACCCCCTTTACAACACAGTAGAGTATCAGCAATGCATCTACCTACTGTGGGAGTAGAACCCACAGCCTCCTGCATCAAAAGCAAGTACACAACCTGTTGTGCTATTAACAATGCGAGCAGACTTAGCATAAGCAGCACTAAACTTTTGTTCCCCTGCAGCTCTCAGCTCCTTGACACTCAGTTGTATCTCTGAACTTTGCAGCACAAGAAATCTGGAAAAAGCCAAAATTTATTGGGGGGGGGGACAAAAAGCCAAATACCAGGGACACATTTTAAACATTGCTTGTATAATAAGAACAATAGAACTATGCACCAAGGTAGCACACAATAGCATCTTTAATAAAATAAACAAAAGAAAACAGTGGTAAGCACTTTCGCAACACTCAGTTGCTTCTTCAGACAAAATGTTAAAACAGCTCATTTCTTAAATACTCTTGAAACCAATTAGCATAATTAGTGATGTCATACCTGAAGGAGCATTTAAAGGCACAGACAAAAACTAAACATAAATCAGATAAAATACATAACATAAGCTTCTACTAAGCATAAAAAATCTTTTTAAAAAATCAATTATGTAAAATTCATTCATAAGTAAGAGGCAATAAATATTATGCTTAAAATTATTTGTGTTTAAGGTGTCTGGCTTTCAAAAAAAGGGACCAGAGATGTGGTACCATTAAGACCTGGATATTTGTCTGCATTAAGTTACATTATCCATTTTTGTTCACAACCTTCAGTAATATTTTATATATCCCCTCCTCTCAAATTTTTATGTATCTGTTGTAAGACAAAAAACTGGAAGGAATGTGAGGGATCAGTGTTCATGACATGATTAGCTAATGCATTTGTATGTTTTCTATTCCTGATATCACAAAGATGTTCCAAAATTCTATCTTTAAAAGATCTATTAGTCTTGCCAACATAGAAAACAGGACATCTCTTGCAGAAGCCATAATAAACCACATCAGTACTTTTACAATCAGCATATGTATGGGAATACAGATGAAACTGTTTTGTTGGATGAGCATATGTATTTGTGCTATAAATGTAAGGACATGCACTACATGACCTGCATGGATAGGTACCCTGACATGTGGAAAGAGACTTTGGCTTGTGTGTCTCTCTCTATTACAAAGATGTTGTTTGAGTGATTTATTATTCCTAAAGCTAAACTGTGGAATGCTAGTGGTAATAGCATTTACATTAGGTACTTCTTGCAAAAGGTGCCAGTGTTTCTTAACAACATCAATATATTGGTTTATGTTGCTGGCAAACTGAAACACTACTCTAAACTCATTAATAGGCAAGGTACCATTGCTATTAGTAGCAGGATTATCCATGGCTGGATTAAAATAGGGTCTGCATTTTGTGTGCCTCAATTTCCAGGCATCAGAGACTGTTTTATCAATCTCAGTAGTATTATAGCCTCTTTGGAGAAAATTACATTTGAGATTATGCAGCGCATCCTCATCATTGTTGTGTAATCTCAGGGTCCTGAATACTTGCCCTTTTAATACATTTCTTGGAATATGTCTGGGGTGCATGCTTGTTTTATGCAGGTATGTATTTTTTTTAGTAGGTTTGTGGTAAACTTGACTCCTTAGATTATTTGGATCAGATTTAGTCAAATGTACATCAAGAAAATCAATATTTTCAGCAGAGATCTGATATGAAAATCTTAAAAAATCAGTAGTAGCATGTAAGTAAGTCACAAAGGATGCAAAATTCAAACCATCACCTTTCCATAACATTAAAACGTCATCCACAAACCGTACATACCATACTACATGTTCTATAAAGGGATTTTGGCAGGAAAGAACAAATGTTTCTTCCCAACAAACTAAAGCTAGGTTGGTGTAGCTATTGGCACAGGGGGTACCCATGGCCACACCAACAAAACAGTTCCATCTGTATTCCCATACATATGCTGATTGCAAAAGTACTGATGTGGCTTATTATGGTTTCTGCAAGAGATGTCCTGTTTTCTATGTTGGCAAGACTAATAGATCTTTTAAAGATAAAATTTTGGAACATCTTCGTGATATCAGGAATAGAAAACATACAAATGCATTAGCTAATCATGTCATGAACACTGATCCCTCACATTCCTTCCAGTTTTTTGTCTTACAACAGATACATAAAAATTTGAGAGGAGGGGATATAGAAAATATTACTGAAGGTTGTGAACAAAAATGGATAATGAAACTTAATGCAGACAAATATCCATGTCTTAATGGTACCGCATCTCTGGTCCCTTTTTTTGAAAGCCAGACACCTTAAACACAAATAATTTTAAGCATAATATTTATTGCCTCTTACTTATGAATGAATTTTACATAACTGATTTTTTAAAAAGATTTTTTATGCTTAGTAGAAGCTTATGTTATGTATTTTATCTGATTTATGTTTAGTTTTTGTCTGTGCCTTTAAATGCTCCTTCAGGTATGACATCACTAATTATGCAAGATTGCATATGCTAATTGGTTTCAAGAGTATTTAAGAAATGAGCTGTTTTAACATTTTGTCTGAAGAAGCAACTGAGTGTTGCGAAAGTGCTTACCACTGTTTTCTTTTGTTTATTTTATTAAAGACGCTATTGTGTGCTACCTTGGTGCATTGTTCTTTTGTTCTTACTTCATGTTTTTATGCACCTTGGTTTTACCTACAGCCGTTTTTGATTGATAGTACTAATTGCTTGTATAATGTTGGAAAGTTGCTAGACTAAAATGCTGTGTTACCACCATACATTTCACTGCCACGTCTTGAACCTAGGGGACCCTGTGCAAAACAGTCAGGGAAACATACCACTATGCCAAATCAGCTGAAACAGAGAAAGACAAACTTAAATGGCTACCATTTAGTGAATTCAGTTCTCGCCATAGCTGTCAACCTCTTAGCAAAAAACACCTGGAAAAAAGTCAATAATGTGGGAATACAGCTGCCAAACATATTCAGTGAATTCAGTTCTCACCATAGCTCTCAACCTCTTAGCAAAAAACATGTGTACAAAGCCAGTAATGGGGGGAATACAGCCCCCAAACATTCAGTGAATTCAGTTCTCACCATAGCTCTCAACCTTAGCACAAAATACGTGGACGAGGCCAATAATGGGGGAATACAGTCCCAAAAATATGGGCAAATTTCAAATATCCCTGTTATAAACTTAGACAATTGCTAGACTATAAGGTTGTTTTACCATGTACTTTCTGAAGAATATGAAGTCTGAAATTCAAATGCCTGTTATTTTTAAACATTTGTTAGCAGGAAACTAGTATGACTTGGAACAAAACAAAGCCAATTTTCAGCAGAGCAGGGAGAAACACTCCAGAAACATCTTTGTAAGGGATGGGAGGACATGCAGACTCCACACAGAAGGCACCCCAGCCAAGAATCAAACCAGAGAACCTGTAGCTGTCAGGCAACAATGCTACCAGTGCATCACTGCACTACAAACCTTTGCAAGGAAAACTGAAGATACAGAAACCACAGATTTTATGAGGAACAGAACAAATATGAGGCAAAAATCTGCAATATTTTACAAATAGTGGTGGGTAGGAAATTCAGGTACTTGCCACCTGCATCCAAAGTACAGGGTTCAAGCCTGAGTATCTCTATCCACCACTATGTGTTAACAGGGGCATTTCACACACACACACACACACACACACACACACACACACACACACACACACACACACACACACACACCTTACCTCTCTCCTGATTGAAGCAGCAAAGCTCCATTGTCCGGAACGCGCTCGACCGACTTCAACGCTTCCATGCAAGCCACTCCACCATTGTCTGGAAACCAGTGCTCGACTGTAATGCTTCAAAGTCAGCTGAACTGTCTCCTGATTGGTCCTGTCTGCGGATCAAGCAGTCCAGAGCTCCTCTGTTCTGTGCGGTCGTCTACCGCACAGATTCCTGGGCATCTGCGGGGCAGTCTGAGTGTGTCTGCGCATGCACAAAAGTCCGGTACTTGTAAAAAAAAATTTTTTTTTTAATTTTATGTTTCACAATTTTTATTTCATTTGTTTTTAGCTGGGAGGGCTGCAGTCCTGCAATCCGATAGCACGAGCCACCCCTTGTTCCATAAAAAGTAGTATTTCTGGGTTATATAGGAACTACTGAGTTTTGTCCTAGATGTGATGATATAAAATAATTTTTTTATGCTCATATATTTTTGTGGAGCATAGACATTTTTATTAAGTTGTGTATATAATATTTTATCATGAAAGACCTTATAAGTGAATAGCAGCCCGCCTCAAATATAGCTATAGTACCTAAAATATAAATTTAAAACTCGACATCTGTTCATGTAATCCAGATCCTTAACTATTAGTATCTTTCTAGTTCATCTCTTTTGCATCTGCTACATACTGTTAAGTTGAAGAGTACTGTATGAGCAGAATGCACTATTATATTTAACGATGGGTCTAACATGTACCTTCTGTAATGTTACTATGCAGATGACATTTCTTGTGGTGATAATGTTATATATAAAACATACTTTTTTCAATGTATTGCATCGGATTGTGTCAACATAAGCTTTAAATGAAACATTATAAGGAATCATCATCCCCAAATCTTTATAACTGCTAATTCCTGATAATACAAATGAGGAAAGAGTTATGGACTTCCTTATTTGTGGTTTTCCAAAAAACAAAATATTACACTTATTCTCACTGAACTGTAAACCCTACATTTTTGTCCAATTCCCTATTTTAGATGTATGACTTCATGATTACAAAATCATTATTGCCATTCACAGAGAAATGAATCTTGCAATCATCCACATACGTTTATATATGGATATAGTGCCAAGCACTACATTGAAGAAAACAGGACCCAAAACTGATCCCTCCAGAAACTAGATATAATTTCAGTGGGTGTCAGACTTTGTCCCCTGAATCAGAACTACCAGAGATTTGCCAGTTACCTAGTTACTAATCTGTTTGAGTAAATAAGGGTTAATTTGTAAATCCTTTAATGTTCTATAGACATGGCAATGCAAGTCCCAACATTTAAACAGGGAACCAAATAAACATTACTTAAGCAGTAGAAGGACCAGCACACTCACACATGCACATTCAATCACAGACAGATGCATACACAAGCAGACACACACACACAGACACACAAAACCAACAGAATAATTTCCAAAAGTAGGTCAACAAGGCTCCACCTTTGAAATGTACTAACATAATTTGTCAATGCAGTAGTATTACAAGGCTTCCAGGAGAAAACTCTACTTGTTCTTTTCATAGACAAATATTTTTCTTCCTGAGTTTTTTAAAGAAAACAATACATAAACATGAACAGTCAAAGAAAATGCATTCTAATCAAAGGAATTGTTTAGTGATCTGAGGTTCACTTCACACCTAGGGGCTTGATTATTCCTTTTCTGACTGACAGTAATTAAACCAGTCTTAATACAAAGGCTCAAGTGAATACAGCTTGCAAAAACCTGCATGAGACTTAAACTCTAGAGGAAGGATTTTTTTAATAAAACTTGGAAGACAATAATAATGAAGTCATATTGCTAAACTGAAACATAAGGGTATGTGTGTCCAGTACCATTTTTCTAGTTCACCATTCACATCTCTGATATTTTGATATTTATCTGACTTTATATCCAGCTACACAATGTGTGCACTACTTTGCATTTAAAATTTTGTATTAACTTACTCTGCCTGGGTTCATTTTCTTCCTAGTTCTAACACATAATCATTTGCATTACTTTTGAACAATAAGTATCATAATGTAAACTAAGAGCAACCAGTTGACAGAGATGAAACACATTACTGTGATATATCATTCTATAGATGTCTGCATGCAAAATTGAAAAAAGCAGTTATCACAGAGTTCTGTGGTTCTTTAAAGTGTGTATAGTCATGTGCTCATATACTTGTGAATGTATAGTTGTCATCCATTTTTGAGGTCTATCATTTCATCTGGAATGTAGAAGAATTCTTTTTATGAAGAAATAGGAATGCCTATTTAAACCAAGTTGAAAGAAAGCATAGTGCATTAATTAATCAGATGACATGTTCTGAAGAATTTAAAAATTTAACAAACACAACATGTTAACATATATTATTGCACATTTTTTTTGTCTTCTCCTCATGTGAATTAAGTGTTTAAACCGGACTTTCTGTCCCTCTATCCCCATATGATTACTCCAAAGATATGGCACTCAAATAACACAGCTCACCGTGAAACTGATTGCCAATTGCTCTAGCAATATAGGTTCACAGGTTCATAGGTTAGTACTAAGCTAACTGCCCTTGCGAGCCATTTAAGCCTAGCCAATTATCCCTTGTGAGACTCACCCTGCACCTTTTGTGTGTGTTTAAGGCACACCCACACCCACCCTCCACCCTCCAATCCCTTTGTAATGAGAATACCACAGCGGGGCTAGCCAATCACTGTTGTAAACCTTGGCTCTAGATGATTGTCACTTTTGAAGTGACACCTTGACCCCCATGTGCAAACATGGGGAAAAGGGGTTGTGGATGGATGGATGGATTTGTAATGAGAATGCATATGAATTTCTGCAGAATGTAAAATTTCTTAGTTTAATCAGATTGGCAGATTGTTGATTATCATATTTGTAACATCACTGGTTCTCCTCTGACAACAGACTGAGATGGCATGAACAGGGACTACATGTTCAGTTTGGTAGTGAGCTACAGCAGAAGGTGCATTCCGAAAAATGTTGTAATGCAATGTAATACAGAGTGTGTGTGTGTGGGGGGGGCAAGTATAAAAAAAGCAAATGGAGAATAGATGGAACTATGCATAATAGATGTACATTCTCATCTGTAAGAGGAGTCCTCACTGATCAGTCCAAATATGAGAAAATCACTCTGTTACCTTCATCGTTTTCCCTGAAACTCCAGAAAACTGTGGCCATGTATACCCACTGATGGAAATGCCATAATTTCACACAATATTTGAAGACAGCATGCCCAGATCCAGCACTAGACAACCTAAGCAGTCACCTAGGGCCCACTGGCCAGGGTGGCTGCCATAACATTATTACATTTTAATGAAAAAAAAATCACGTCTTCTTTAAGGGTGTTCACCTTTAAGAATGTCTTCTACGTGCAATGCAAATTTACATCCCTTCATGCATCAACAAATACCTGCTGTTGATTGTTTCTTCTATTCTGTGTCTGTGTTCGGAGTTTAAACAAACAACCATTCCTGCTGCCTTCTTCTCCTGTCCACAGAACATTATTGGAATTAAGAAAAAAATGTTATCAGTGAGATGTATGTGTGTTAGTTAATTTTCTCAGGCTGAAACCATGTACCTTGGTGACAGGAGACAAGCACCTGAATGCAATAGAACAAATACAAGACTATGAGATTCAGTGCATTTTCAAGGAATTGAGAGCTTTGGTGCATTTTTCAAGGAACTGTGAACTTCTAGAGAACAGAAGTTTATTGCTGCTCATGTTAAGTCTGTTTTTAATGTGCAACTGTTTTGTTTAGCAAATGGTCATCATTATTTGCTCTAGAGAATTTGAAAGCAGTCAAAGTAGCACAATAGGTAGCATACTTGCTTTTGATGCAGACAGCTGTGGGATCTACTCCCACACTATGTAGATAGATTACTGATACTCTGTTGTACTTTAATGGGGGTGGGTGTGCCACAGTACTGAGTGTGTCCTTTGGATGAGATGCCTTGTAATTATAAATCTGTTGTCAGTTTGCCATTCATTCCTTATTGCAATATAACCAGCTTACCAATTTGTTTTAATGTAACATAAGCAATTTATTCTTCAAGGGCAACAGGCACTGAAGTTGTAGCAACCTCTTCATTAGTTACATATCTTTTAATGTGTAATTATTCAGAAAACATTTACTTCTCCTGAGATTGTGCACATTGACTGATACTGGTGGATTGTAATGATAGGAGTTTGAGTGGCCTTTTATGTTTGAAATTTTCTGAAATGGGCATTGTCATTATCGGTTCATACATTTTGTTTCATTGTTTACTGGAAAAATGTTCAAAATTACAAATTTAAACCACACTCCAACAAGTGGCACTGTATTATACAAGGAATACAATTTAATAAAATAAGGAAGGTGAATCAAAGATCACATGCATGCATGTATGTATGCATGATCCTAAAAATGAGTTCAAGGGACCTAGCGCTTGAAAACAGTGCAAGAGTAAATTTAATCCACCAATGGCCAGATGCATTTTCTTGGAATGAGGGTTTCAATGCCATTTCAATGAATATGAGTTTCTGGGCAGAGGTGTGTACTGTTAATGCTAAGTCTGTTTTTAATGTGAGACTGTATTGTTTTCCTTAGCAAATGTATATCAGTGTTTGTGCTACAACATTTGAAATAAAAGTTTTAAATTAAATGCACATTTCTGTGATCATTGTAAAATAAAGAAGAAAATAGTATCACACTGACAAGTTTCAAAAGTGTTTATGATAACTGGGGAGAAATAGCCTAGTAATTGGACAGTGGAATGGCTGCAGGATTGGGGGTCCAATCTATTATCATGGCTAGGACCCCATTTGACCATGATCTTGCTCTGAGCATGCCTAGTCCATAGTGTTTTGCTCCCAGTATGAAATGTCATTGATTTACTTCACAGACTGTCAAATTGGTGAGAAGCGCATCAACCAATCAATCTAGGTATATGGTGAAACAAGTAAATGCATAAAATATGTATATGTATATATATATATATATATATATATATATATATATATATATATATATATATATATATATATATATATATAGATCGACAAGCCAGAACATCGACATCCACATAGTCGACTCGAAATCACAGACAAATTAAATAAGCGAAATGTCATATTATCGACATTCACATGTGCGACAAACACGCAGTCAAGAATGAAATGCTGCTAACAGCTGCACACAACTCCTACCCTTACTAAACCATGGTATGCATGCATAGCTAAATGAAAACTCCGTTGCAGGAATATGAATTGAATAAACATCTCCAGGTTTTCAGCAAATTGAGACGTAGTGTACAAGCGCAATACTCGCGTTACTGACAGAGGTATGTGCTGTGCACCGAACCAAGATAGCTATCAATTGATAACATCGGCTTCGTCTTTTGTGCATTTGCAGAACAATACATACCTCCTATTTCCCCAGGACTACTCACCTGTTTATTTGCCATTGTGGTTCGGTGCACAGCACATACCGCTGTCAGTAACGCAAGTATTGTGCTTGTACACTATGTCTCAATTTGCTGAAAACCTGGAGATGTTATTCAACTCATATTCCTGCAACGGAGTTTTCATTTAGCTATGCATGCATACCATGGTTTAGTAAGGGTAGGAGTTGTGTGCAGCTGTTAGCAGCATTTCATTCTTGACTGCGTGTTTGTCGCACATGTGAATGTCGATAATATGACATTTCGCTTATTTAATTTGTCGGTGATTTCGAGTCGACTATGTGGATGTCGATGTTCTGGCTTGTCGATCTACTCATATAGACCCATATATATATATATATATATATATATATATATATATATATATATATATATATATATATATATTCATTCCCCTGACAGCTGCACTACCTATTCACCATGTCTGTTTTTCTCTTGTAATCAAAAACATTAATAAGACTCTTTAGTATTACTGAGATGGTGATCTCAAGTAGAATAATTCTAGCTGAAAACTATGGTAGCCATGTGTGATTGTCACTACTCCGGGCCAGTAATCAAGGAGCCTCAATCCTCACCATTGACACTGGTGGGGGACAGCCACTAAGAGCAAAAATAGATGCAGAGTATTTTCAAATGCAGCTCTCTGTACCAAGCACAATTTCCCTTAAGAGCACACAGGAAGCACACTCCAGACCTGGGGCTGGACTCTCTCTCTCTCTCTCTCTCTCTCTCTCTCCAGACCCCAGACAAGACTCCACACTGACCACTTTGGAGTACTGTGTCGTTGTTCAAAGTAGCTGACACACACACTGTTGGATATTTGATTTTCACTCACACATACACACACACACACACACACACACACACACACACACACACACACACACAGACACCTGGGATAGGCTGTCATGGGTTTACCAGCTGTGTCCCCTCTGCCCAGACTTTAAGGTAATTATGCTGCCACCAGTCAGCTACTCTAAGGCTCTTAAAAGGGTACCCAATTATACTGAGTACAACTAATACTAATACAAACATTTTGTATTTTTTGACCAATGCAGCAAGGCATTTCTTTAAGTACTCTTAAGATGTTAAAAGTATTCTCTAAAAGACCAACCACAATGAAAGGTTTAGAAATATTTATTAATAAATAATATAGTAGAAAACATGAGAATACTGAATATCTAGTTACAATAAACACCAGAGTTTCAAACACAGGAGTTATAAAAAATAACACAGTTGGATAGTGTTACACAGATGCAGAAAAACAATACTTGACTAATCTCAATATATTTCCTGACTGACTAAAGAATTACTGTTCCTTAGTTAAGTTACTTACTACAGCAAGGCAAGATGATGAGTGTTGAGTTGCTTACTACAGCAAGGCAGGAGGAGGTGTGAGGTTGTATGAGAGATCTTTCCTGTCAGGTTCTGAAAAACAAAGTTCTGCTGATAGAGTTCTGTCATATCTCTCACTAATATCTAAAGAATCATTTCAGTGCTGGTTATAGAATGACATCACATCTGGTCGCCTGACTCTTGTACAATACACACCCAGAGCTTTGTTAAGATCTGTTGCAGCATCTGAAAGCTATAAAACAGTTTCAAAAATGTCCACCTTTCCAGGGTAGCAATTAGTTTACCACTAAGGACAATACAGTAAGAGTCCTAGTCTCGGTTTTCCCAGACATTTTTGTCTCTTGCTACAATCGCACCTGTAAGAAAACATCTTTATAGCCTAAGCCAATCCATTTAATTTTCAACCTACTTTTCAAAATTAGCTGGATTGAGATTAACCTCTTCCCTTCAAGAATTCTCTGTTAAAATATATATATTTAATCAGTTATAATAATATTGTCTGTCATACATGAATATCTATTTTCTGTCCAGCAGGACCCACTGTTGATTCATTTTTAACACAAGCAACTTTACAAATGCATTTTTAACAAAAGCATCTGGACAAAACAGTGTGATAGTCAAATTACATAAAATTCTTTACAAAACTCCAGCTAGCTATGCTGGCATATGTTACACATCCACTACTCTACTCTCTCTGGCACAGATGGTACCTCATATCATCACGTCTCTCTCCTTGAAGACTCAAGCTACTTTTTCAAGTGACCTTGGAAAACATTGCTTGGAGAAATGGGCCTGTCTGGAAGCACATTATCCTATATGCTGTCTTGAGAGTCCATCTGCACTGGCATTACTGACCCCACTATGGTGCTACACTGTCATAACATATGCCTGCAACCATAGGCTCCACCTTAATAACTTGGCATTTTGCTGACAATAATGAGGTAGCCATGTTAAGTGATTGTGGTCTGTAACCATAGTGAATTTCCTTCCATGCATACAGGGCTGAAGTTTGTGCAGTGCCCATACTATGGCTAGACACTCTTTTTCTACAGCTGCATAACATTCCTCCCTGGGTTGGAGTCTATGGATGAGATATACACATGGGTGCTCTTGTCCATCTTAGGAAACCTGGCTGAGTACAGCCCCCACCCCATGGTTTGAAGCATCCACCTGCACAACAAATTATTTGCTGTAATCTGGACTGGCTAACACAGGGGGTCCTCCCAAAGTCCCTTTAAACTTTTGGAATGCCTGCTCACAAGCTGGGGTCCACAATACCTTATCTGGCCTGTTTTTCCTCACCAGCTCTGTGAGAGGAGCAGATATTGCACTATAATTGGGAATAAACTTTCTATACTACCTCTATGTCCCCAAGAATTACCTCACATGCTTTTTTGTAACAGGGGTAGGCCATGTCTGAATAGCTACCACTTTGGCAGGTTATTTTATTTATTTTTATTTAACATTTGTTGACCGGGAAAGTCCAACTAGGTTCCACAGATCCTGTTTTCAGCGGAGGCCCAGGGAGAAATGCTCCAGAAGCATGTCTTTAGAATGTGGGAGGAAACCGGAGTACCCGGAGAAAACCCACACGAACGCAGGGAGAACATGCAAACTCTACACAGAAGGCACCCCAGCCGAGAATCGAACCGGAGAACCTCTTGCTGTGAGGCAACAGCATTAACCGCTGCACCACTGCGCCACCGCAGTTATGTCCTGATCTTACCACTCCCTGCTCTATTTCTCAGGTAGGAGACCTATGCCTTATCCACCTGACACTTACTGGATTTAATGGTCAACCCTGCCATTTGCAGTCTGCCCAGGAGCTCCCTGACATGCTGAAGGTGCCCTTGCAAGGATCTCTAGATAGCAATATCATCCAGATAAGCAAGGGCATAGGCTTATGCTCCTGCTAGGATATTTTATACCAGCCTCTTGTAGGTTGTTTGTACATTTTTTTCATCCCAAAGGGCATCTTTGTGAACTCGTATAATCTGAAAGGAGTCAAAAAGGAAGGCCTCTCTCTAGTGGTAGGAGTCAAGGGCACCTGCCAGTAGCCCTTGGTTAGATCAGTACTGGTCAGATACTAAGCCCCACCAAGCTGGTCTAAGACTTCATCTGTCCTAGGCATAAGGTGAGCATCTGACTCTGTGTACCTAGTTAATTTTCTGTTGTCCACACAGAACATGGTGCTTTTTTGGCACCAGCATCACTGGGAAAGAGTGCACCCAGGTTTCCCAGTGAACATGCCTCCAAACTCCTGCCTAGCAGGTTTACCATGTAACTAACATCACTGACCTTCCTTACCACTTCAAAGGGTCACTCCCAAGCTATATGCAACTTATTGTGTTTGGCAGGAATGAGCACCATAACCTGCTGTCCCACAGCATACTCTCAGGCTTCAGCATACCTGTCATACCAGACCTTTTTCTGCTGTTGGGCTCCTGCCAGGTTCTCCTGGGCCAAGCCCATGAGTTCCCTAAGCCTTGTCCTGAGGTTCAGGACATATGCCACAACAGACTGTGTGGGATTCACACTCACCCTCCCACTCATTACGAATCAAATCTAAAGGCAACCTTAGACTATGCTCATACAGAAACTCAAAGGGTGAACAACCTGTGGATTCCTGGGGTACCTCTGTATAGGCAAACAGCAGATGGGGCTAATATTTGTCCCTGTCTCTCTTAAACTGGTCTGTAAATGCCCACAGCATGGTCTTTAATGTACAGTTTAACCTCACCACAAGACCATTAGTCTGCGGGTGGGAGGGGGTGGTTTTAGGTACTTCACCTCACTGCACTTCCACAGACAAGCAGGCAGGACTGACATGAAATTGGCACCTCTGTCAGTCAGTATTGCATTTCTTCCCCAGGCATTTGCTGAAAATTGGCTTTGTTCCAAGTCGGACTTTCCCAGTTAACAAATGTTAAATAAATAAATAAATAAATAAAATAAAATAAAATATTTCTCTCAAGAAACCTACCCTGCTGAAAATCTCTAACAAAGCATTTGCCACCTTCTCTGCCTCATTGAAGAAGAGAGCCAGCACCTCAGGGAATATAGTAACATAATCTACTACCACCAGGATATACTTCTTCCTTGTGGAACTTGGGGTACTCAGAGGCCATACAATATCCATAGCTACCCTCTGAACTGGCTGTTCAATCACAAGCAAAGACATAAAAGGAGCTTTGACCTTGCTTCCTGCCTTGTCTACCTTTTGCCACTGCTCACAGGTCCTACAGTACCCCATTACATCCCCTGCAATCCCAGGTCAATAAAACTTCTGCATAAAATGTCTCTTGGTATGCTTTATGCCCATATGATCTGCAAAATGAATGTCATGGGCTATGGCTAGAAGTGGCAAATGGTAGGCTCTGGGCACTACCAACTGTTGTATTACCTCACCTTCAAGCCCTCCCTCAGGGGTTCACTCTCTAAGAAATAACCCTTTGTTCAAGTATACAGACACCCATTTTCCTTGAGAATTAGGTGCCTCCTAAGCTACCTCCCACAAGCCTCATAAGGTAGGGTCTGAAAGCTGAGCCAGTCTCAAGTCTACCTTTGTGATCCTTCCCAGCTCCTCTTCCGCAGTCTGGTATCTTCTGACAGCGTTGCCTCACTGTCAGCCTGGGTACTACCACTCACCTCTGTTCTTGTACTCACCCTGTCTACAGGAACATCAGTACCTACCAGCAGCTGTGCCTCACATTCAGGCTCACTGCTACCGGGTAGCTACCTCCCTGAAATAGCCAAATCACCAGCCCCAGCTTCAGGTGTGGGTTCTTTCTGCATTGCCCCCAGGCTACCAGACTCACATGCCAGTCTCCAAGCCTGATTGCTTGTAAATGCATGCACACAAGGTACTGCATTATCAAAATTATTCCCTATCAAGACATCTGCAGGGATATCTTCAAACACACCTACCTGCTTGCTTCCTTTTCCACACTTTCAGTCAAGGTGAACCCTGGCCAAAGGTATTTCAAAAGAGGTCCCTTCAAATGCACTGACTGGAGTGGACTGCCCAAGCAAATACTGCTGCTGTTTAACCACTGCAGGCTTCACAATGGTTATGACAGAGGCTGTGTCTCTCTTAGCAGTGGCCTGTCTTCCATCCACTAAGATAGAATACAAACTCTGGTGACAGTTTGGTACCCCTGTTGTCTCCAGACAGCTTGCCACAGGCATGCTGTTATTCTCAGTTGGTGGCTCCCTCATCTTTTGTTCTCCACTTTGCTTCAGTGGACATTTGTATGCTACATGGCCCTTCTGGTTACATTTAAAACATATAACCCTTGATCCTGGCAATGTACCTGAACTAGTGGCTTCACCTTTTACTGGTGAACTCTGTTGGGGTGGTTTAGGCTGCCCACCATGGGTTCCCTTATAACCATGTGCAGCGCTGGGTATCCCCTTCTTGTGTAGTGGTGCCCTGCTTGCTAAGCAGAGATCCCTTTTCTCCGCAGCTCATCTGCAGAGTTAAACTCCCAGTCTGCCAATCAGATTCTCATGTCCTCGTGCAAAGTGCTAAGTGATTTTTCCCTCACCAAAAGGTCTGCCAGCCTTTCAAAAGTTGTGACCTGACACCCACTCTCACTCCTATGAAAATAAGTGCTTAACTCAGTAATATAATCACATATACTTTCATCTGCTTTGCTTCTATGCTCACTTTTCTTTTTCTGTAAGCTTCAGGTGTTAACTTAAAACATTCCAATAAACATTGTTTAACTTTATCATAGTTTAAACAATCAGCATCAGACAATTTAGAAACAGCAGTTACAGCTTTACTATGGAATAAGGGGGTCAGGATCCATACCCAGAGCCCTTGGTCAACATTATACTGTTTATATACTCTTTCAAGTATATAACTAAAACTATCAAAATTATCACCCTCTGTAAACTGTCAAAGAAATTTACTGACTTTATTGCTTCTGGGATTTGGTTATTCCTTTCCCCATTACCTTCATGATCCTGACAAATAGTCAGCATCGCCCTCCCATGTTGGCACTGTTTCTCCTTTTCTTTGGCCTCGAGATGCTGCAGTCTGCCTGCTGATTCTAATTCCAAACATTTGGCTTCCATTTAATCTCTTTAACCTCCAGATGTGTTTTATGTGCTCTGAGGAGAAGGTGAACTGTCCTGTTTAGGAAGGCTGCACATCCACATCACTAGATTGGTTGCCTTTCTGGTTGCTGGTCCATGCTGCAGCTGTGATTAAGGCTGAAATTATTTCCTCTTTAGTCAGGTTGACATGAACCAGTCCTTTGGCTTTACACACCTTGGACAACTGGTTCCTTTTCAACTTGCCATAATCTTCAGCTGACATCTATGTCTGCTTTTCCTGACTAAACTAAACTAACATAAATTATTGTGAAAATGAAACTCTGTATGTTTACCTTGTGGGTGCTGAGAGTACACAGACCTTCAGTGACAACTGCCCACAGGCTACTGAAGTTCAATTAATATCCCACCTAGCTACCACCAATATGTGATGATCTCTACTTCGGGCCAGTAATCAAGGAGTCTCAGTCCTCATCACTGACACCAATGAGGGATGGCCAATAGGAACACAAATGGATACATACAGTATTTTCAGATACAACTCTCTGCAACAACCACAATTTCCCTCAAGAGCACACACGGAGCACACTTACAGCTCTCTGCAACAAGCACAATTTCCCTTAAGATCACACAGGGAACACACGTCAGACCTGGGGCTGGACTCTCTCACTCTTTCTCTCTCTGTAGGCCCCAAACAAGACTCCACACTGACCACTTTGGAGCTCTGTTTCCCTGTTCCAAGCAGCTGACACACACACATACTTCGATATTTGATTTTCACACACACACACACACACACACACACACACACACACACACACACACACACACACACACACACACACACCTGGGAAAGGCTGGCACAGATTTACCAGCTGTGTCCCCTCTACCCAGACTATAAGATAATTATGATGATACCAGTCAGCTAGTCTAAGGCTCTTACAAGGTTACCCAATTATACTGAGTAAAATTAATACTAATACAAATGGTAGAGTTTGACCAATGCAGTAAGGCTTTCAGGAATGGCCACAGTGTCACTAAATTAAGCATAAGTACTAGTACTCTCAAGATTCTAAAAGTATTATCTAAAATACCAGCCACAATGAAAGGTATAAAAATATTTAATCCTTCCATCCTCAACCCCTTTTTCCCATTTTGCACATGGGGTCGGAGTGTCACTTTAGCAGTGACAATCATCTTGCACCAAGGTTTTACACCACTGTGTGGCTAGCCCTGCCATGGGAGTTTATTTGCACCATTCAATCACACACCCACTCTCACCTACATCCAATTTAGAGCATCAAATCCGCCTACTGCATGTCTTTGGATTGTGGGAGGAAACTGGAAAACACAAAGGAAACCCTATAGAAATATTTAATAATAAATAATGAAATAGAAAACATGAGACTACTGAATATCTAGCTACAGTAAACATCAGAGTTTCAGTCATAAGTGATATAAAAATAACATAGTTTGATAGATTCACACAGATGCAGAAAAACAATACTTAACTAATCTCAATATATTTTCTTGACTGACTAAAGAATTACTGTTCCCTAGTTTAGTTACTTACTACAGCAAGGCAAGATGATGAGGGTTGAGTTGCTTACTACAGCAAGGCAAGATGAGTTGTGAGGTTGTGTGAGATACCTGTGAGAGATCTTTCATCTCAGGTTCCAAAAAAGAAAGTGCTGCTGTGAGAGTTCCATCATATCTCTCACTAATATCTAAAGAATCATTTCAGTGCTGGTTATAGAATGACATCACATCTGGTCACCTGACTCTGGTACAATACACAGCCAGAGCTTTGCTAAGATCTGTTGCAGATTCTAAAAGCTATAAAACAATTTCAAAAACTTCCACCCTTCCAGGGTATTAATTAGATCACCCCTAAGGCCAATACAGTAAGATTCCTAGTCCTGTTTTTTCCAGACATTTTTGTCTCTGGCTACAATCAGACCTGTAAGATAGAATCTTTATGGCCTAAACCAACCCATTTAATTTTCAACCTATTTTTCAAAATTAGCTGGACTGAGATTAACCTCTTCCCTTCCAGAATTCTCTGTTAAAACATATACATTTAATCAGTTATAACAATGCTGTCTGATTTACATGTATATCTCTTTTCTGTCCAGTAGGACCCACTGTTGATGCATTTTTAACACAAGCAAGTTTGCAAATACATTTTTAACACAAGCATCTGTACAAATCAGTGTGACAGTAAAATGACATAAAATTCTTTACAAAACTCCAGCTAGCTATGTGGACATATGTTAAACATGCACTGACCTACTCTCCTTGGCACATATGGCACTATATTATATCATCACACCATGTATCTTCTAAATATTATCTCATTACCAGCTCAATTTACAACAAATAGACAAACCTAAAACTTTAACAGCTGATCTAAAACAATACCTACAAAATTGCTAGCTATGCACTTACTCAACCCCTGGCTAAGTCCATAACAGTATTCTAAAATATATGTGCTTACATCACTGCTAGCCACCTCCTGAAATTGAAAGCTATAATATACAAACGTTCCTCCCCCTCAGTACTCGGACTACAAGTTTTCCCTTCTCGATCATAGCCTAACTAATACTGCAATTAGCCTTTTAGGATTTGGCTTCATTTAGAAAAAAATAGATCTCCTTAGGTCCCTGCACTAACTTAACTACTTAAGGTAACAAGAATAAATAATTTGGTCAGATGCACAATCAGTTATCTTGCAATATCCTTTATTCAGAAGTAACATTCTATGAGCACTTTCAACCAAAGGGCTTTATCAGATCCAAACCAATGCAGTGATGGTCTGAATTTCTACTTTAATTTATTTCATAAAAAACAATAGATTAGTTTCTTATTCAGACTTGACTTCTGTTGCTAAAAGGATTGTAAGTGGTATGGCTATAAGCTTGTATTTTTCATGCATGACCTGACTAGATTAGATAGTATAGGTAAGAATTGGCCAAGAGCTTCAGGCTAATACATAAATGTAGTACTGAGGTGTATGAAGTAAATGAAACATTTCAAAAAGTATACTAATAACTCTCACCTTCCTATTTAATCATCTTTCTGTCCGCTTTTTTACTCCACATCATCTATTTTTATTTGTCTCAGTAACAATTATACTACTGAATACAGATGTATCAGTTGCATTAAATAGTATAAAGATTAGATACTCTAATGTAACCTAAGATAATTTCTATTTCAGTATCTTTTGTAGCTGCATGGTAATATTGCACATCTTATTTATGGCTTATGTCTCTGCACTGTGAATGTAATCCTATACTGTGTGTACAATGATTACTCTTTGCTGTGTATTTACATTGTTTGTTTGTTTGTTTGTGTACATTTGTTGTGGGGCTTTTCTCCCCTTCTCCCTGGTCCTCTGCTGAACAGGGGCTTTTTCCCAGTCAGAATATCCTGGCCATCAAATCAAAAATGAAAATAAATAAGAAAAAATAAATACTAAATAATATCAGGAACTAATCATGACTTGAAGAAGGTTTTATCTGACTACATTTCTAGCGTTTTAATATGCTTGTCTAGTCTATATGTTGTGAGATTTCTAAATATTTGTTGAACATAAACTGTATTTGAACAGAAAGAGAGAATTTCAAAATCCCATGGCTTAGAGTAAAACCAGGAGATGAAATTTATAGATATTTTATGCTAGGCATGTGGAGGTCCCTGCATGTGTTATAAAATTTAACATCACTACCGTGCAATTTATTCAGCTGCCATCTTAGATTATCACAAGACCAAACAGCCAGTATACCATTCTCTTATTATTACAAATCTTGCTATGGAACATGAAATCTAAAAAGCCTCTTCTCATCTCCTTATGAGTACTGGAGTATTTCTTAAAAGACAGGAAGCCAAACAGTAGTTTCTAAATGTATGCTGCAAACCTGCAGTAAACTGACATCATGTTTAGGCCCCACTGCACCATTTAACAGTTTTAATGACTCCCAAGCAATGAACAGGACTGGGCATGTGGGCCTGAGCACATGCCATGTCACACCTCTGATGGTGCACTGTGACAACAGATATTCACTACAAATCTGACTATTAAAAATTAAGTTATTGGGAACTGTGCATGCATTTGTAATGGATATGCTGCACTCCTGCTCTCCAAAGCCCTAGACATATGGGTATGCCATGTGTGAATAGCTATGCTAACATGGTTTTGGTCCAATGGAAACCACATATGTCCTGCAGGAAAATAGATTTTCACACTATATTAAATATTACAACAGATGTGTTGATGATGTCTTTATCCTATGGACAGGTACTCCCTCATTACTGATGGAATTTATAGATTATCTCCATACTACTACCTCCTTTTTGAGGTTCATTTATAAATATTTATCTGAGGAAATGGAGTTCCTGGATGTGAAGATCAATAAGACATCTGACTTTTATTTTGATATAAGTTTGTGTAGGAAATTCTGTAGAAGGAACAATCTATTACACAGGAATAGTATATATCCAGTCAGGGTATGAGATTATCCAGACTAAATAATAATGATAAAAATTTTGAGAAAGATTGAAACTTTTACAACAAGAATTTTTGGACAGAGGATATCAACCAAAAGAAGTTTGGCGTATGCAAAAAGAAGTTACTCAGCAAAAGAGTAATAGAGTGAAACCATATTTTATAGCAGCCATACATAATGAGTCACAGGGCTCTACTCAGTCAAAAAGACCAGAGAATTTGAGTGTTTCGCTATTCTACTCAAATGATGTAAATGCTACGTCTAATATAGTTAAGAAAAAATTGCCCATTTTGTTAGCTGATGACAAGATTAAATGTATTATAGGTGATTGGCCACATTTTTATTTTAAAAACAAAAAATCTCTTAAAAGATTACCTTGTTATAAGAATGAGCCTGTTAAGATGGGCTGTTCAGAATGAGTAGGTACATTCCCGTGCAGGTCATGCAATTTCTGTAGATCTATGAACATTAAAAATGATTTTCTTCATCCTACTTCTAAGAAGAGTTTAAAGCTTAACCTATATGCAGACTGCACAAATAGCATTTTATTTACGCAGCTCAATGTACCACCTGTTCCTCTTTTTATACTGGGAAAACTCTTAAAGCGAGTGTATTAAAGAACATATTTATGAAATACGGAAATCAGACATTAAGAATGCAGTAGCAAGACATAAAAATGAAAATGGAGACAATCATTTTTTTGTTTTATGGTTTTAGAGTTATTAAGTGAAGATCCAGGTTTAGGTGATTTTAGGAATAAAACAGAAAAACATAAAGTTAGATGGATTATTAAGTTACAAACCGACAAAGGTTTTGGGCTAAATGGGACAGTTCCTTTAAAAACACTTTTATAAAGTCAAGTGATCTTTTTAAATGATGTTAGCTGTTACTTTGTATTATATAAGGTGTGTTTTTGTTACTTTGTATTTATGGTCTGAAGACGCACCACAGCAGGCATGAAAGAGCTTACCACATTAAAATTAATTTCAGCTTTTAGCTGTATTTTTAGTGCTTTGCAGTTTGGATTTTCTTTTTAATTTTAAATACCTGACAGAATACAAACTGAAAGGATGGAAATAACATGCACTGCCCTCCAATCAAAAGAAGAACAGTCTTCAACTACAGAAAAGTAAAATAAGAATTAAAGTACGATTAGGTCTTGATGCATTCTTGAAGTAATCCAGGCTAATGCACTGCATTTGTTCTTTTCTTAAGACAAAATCTTATCATGACACAAGATCTTATCATGGATCATATATTCAGGTAGTTTGCTAACACTAAAGGTCAATAAACCCAATGCACATACTAAGAAAGCTAACAACAAAACACACCAAGCATCACGTGGTCCAAATGGAACACAAATATATTAACAAAACTCAGTGACAACTCAAACAGCATGGATAGACTGAAAGACAGAAAATAATTACAAAGGAAATAATGAGAAAAGTAGATTGTTTTATTGCATGACAATTCAGATATGGATTCCAAGATAGCACCCCAAGACTACTTTGTATTTTTTCTTGAAACATGGCAAGCATCATTAAAAAGATGATTATAAGGGAGTTCAGAAAATTTATTGCATATTAAGATAAAATTAACTTGCAGAAAACATGGCTAATGGCTAATTCAACTTTCATTATGCAAAAAGATTCTGAATTTTTTGAAGTGAAAGCAAAAAAATGCAAACAAATTTGTCCACACAAAAGGAAGACTCTGAACTAGGTCAAATTTAAATAATACCACACTCACATAACCAAAGAGAACACAAATCCAGTAGAACACAATAAGATGGCTCAGCAAAAGTAATATGCAGCTTTAAAACTGTGAAAATGATTTAGAGTACAAAGAAATAGTATGGCAACTGAAGTTAAATGCTATGGAGAAACCAGGTATCAATGATTCTTGTTCAATTAGTAGTGTTTGAAAACTTAAAGCAAGAATGCTTTGAATTAAATAATTACAATCCATCAAATTTTATTATGAGACAATTAATAGATTTAAAATATCTTGAGTAGTGATTATGCAATTATATTTATTGTTTTTATATATGGAATGCTTTTAAACTATATGTCTTCCTTTTCTCACTTAATTAAGTGCTTATTTTCATTGGCTGCTACTTTCTGAATCTTGTAAATATATATATATATATATATATATATATATACACACATACATACATATATCTATATGTATATCTATCTATATATATATATATATATATATATATATATATATATATATATACACAATTTGTTTAATTACACTATTGACTCTGATGAAGCCTTTTTATGTATAAGGGTGAAAGCACTAAGTCAAAATGACTTATATTTATTTTTGTTATATTTCATTTGTTATATTAAAGCTACATATTCCTTTTTCCAAGCCATTTCATTGTGTTCTGCTCAATTTAAACAATATTTGGCAGTTGAATCCTTACAAATAATACATATACAGAATATAATCACCAGAAAGCACGAGCACTGAATGTTTACATTCCAGTGTCAAGGTGGTATGAAAAAGCACATGAAAATAAATAGGGAAAGTTAAATAAGGTAATAATTCCTTGGTAAAAGGTAAATGGAAATTAGAATTGCTGATGAGTTTAATGGAAACACTTTGAAATATCGAAATACTGAAATGTCGAATTTCAGTATCTCGAGACCAAAGTGTTGAATCTGCAGATGCACAAAACTGAAGAATATCAAACCCGTACATGTCGAACCCACAGTACTGATGGCACGTTAGGTAAGTGTGGTGTTTTAAAGGGTTTTGGGGGAGGTTTGCATGTTTGTGAGTGTGTCGGGGAGTATTAGGTGTGGGTTAGGGTACATAGGTGAGAGTGTGTCAGTGTTGAGAGTGGTGGTGTTTGTATCTGTGTGATGTTTGTTTGTATGAGGGGGGTGTGGAATGTATGTTGTTTGGTTTTGTGTGTGTTGGTGTTTAGTGTGACCTTGGAGTTAGTAAATATAAATAGGGGGGGTGCAGGGGGGCTTGCCCCCCTGCTTATAGTAAGTGTGAGTGTGTGTGTGTGTGTGTGTGTGTGTGTGTGTGTGTGTGTGTGTGTGTGTGTGTGTGTGTTTTTGTGTTGTGTGGAGGTAGGTGTAGTTGTGTTTGTGTGTGTAATTTAGTGGTCGTGGTTTTTGGGTTTCATGGTTTTGGTTCTTTTTTTTGTGTTTTGGCTTTATAGGTTCATAGGTTCACAGGTAGGTACTAGGCTATTGGCCCTGGGGCCTATACAAGCCCAGCCAAAAAGGTATCCTGGCTTTTGCCACCCAAGAAAATTATTTTCCTGTGCCACTGTTGAGCAGAGCCACAGAGCTGATCCCCAGGGTGAATTTCCTATTTCCTATCCAATCATCAAGATTTTTCTTGAAGAGTGCTAATGAGGAGTTTGTTTGATATAGATAGGTAGTTTATTCCAGAGTATGGGAAGTCTCTGGGACAGGAATCTATCCCTCTGGCATGTTCTGTTTATTGTGGTGACAAGGTTTTGGTCCCTAGAGCGTGTAGCTCGGAGGAATTCGGATTTCTTTAAGTGGAGCATGTCCAACAGCTCTGGGATTGACATAGCTTTGTATGTTAGGCAGAGATCACCTCTGAGTAGGCGATATGCGACGGAGTAAAGCTAGTGTTTTTTGAGATGGTCTGCTTAGGGCATCTGTTTGAGGCCAGTAATCCTCTTTGTGAGGTATTTCTGTGGCCTTTCCAGTTGTTGTACATGTCTTGTGAGGTACATACTAAAAGGGGCGTTGTACTCTATAATGGGTCTAATGAGTGATGAGTAGAGGGGAACAATGACGTCTTTTTTTCTGGATGAGAAACCTTTTGTGATGAGATGTGCAACATAGAAGGATTTCCTGACTACTGTGGCAATGTGATTATCAAAGGAGAGACTACTGTTCACCTATGTCCCAAGGTCTCTTATCACACTTTTGGTGTTAAGTATACTACCACCTATGTTGTAGTTCATGGGTACAGAGTTTTTACCAAAGAGGATGACAATGCACTTTTTGGCATTGAGCTTGAGGCCATGGCTTTGACACCAGGCATCTGTCTCAGTGAGGCCCTTTTGTAGGATGTCCACATCATTAGGAGTTTCAATTATGGCTCCTAGTTTGCAGTCATCTGTGAACTTCGTTAGCCAAAGACCTTCTGTGTTAGCCTTTACTTCAGAAAAGTAGATACCAAACAGGAAAGGACCCAGGACTGAACCTTGTGGTACTCCACTTGTCACTGGTCTGAAGTCGGATTTGGAGTCTGCAACTTTCACAGTGTGGGTTCTGTCAGTGAGCCAGTCGGCAACCCATCTTGTGACATAGAGATTTATACCTAGTTTAGTGAGTTTATCTATAATTCCAAAGTAGGGCATGGTGTCGAAAGCCTTGGCAAGATCTAGATAGGCTGTGCAAACCACCTTACCCTTGTCTACAGCTTTGGTGACTACTTCAAAGAAGTCTATCAGGTTTAGGAGACATGATCTGCCTTTTACAAACCCGAACTGGGTGGGATCCAGAGTTTGGAGATTACCAATGTCTTTGTTTATAATACTGTGCCAAAATACTGAAATTCAATATTTCAGAATTTCAAGATTATTAAAGTAAATCCGATTTTAACACATATATAGGATAAAAAAGTGTGCCTGGTGCAATGGTCAGCATTGTCACCTCAGAGCAAGAGGTTCTCTGGTTCAATTCTCAGCTGGTGTGCCTTCTGTGTGGAGTCTGCATGCCCTCCCTGCATTTGTGTTGGTTTCCTCTGGGTGCTCTGGTTTCCTTCCCCATTCCAAAGTCATGCATCCACAGCATTTCTCCCCAGGCCTCCGCTGAAAATGGGCTCTGTCCCAGTTGGACTTTCCCGGTAAAAAAATGTTAAATAAATAAAATAAAAATAAGGTTAACAACTATGGCCAGACTTCATTAAAATAATAGAAAACATTAAATGAAAACAACAGATGTAGTAAAAAGATGGCATAACAATCATAACTTGAAATTCCAGCTCTACAATTGATTATATTATCTTGGAGAAAAACATTAGCTTATACTGCTTCAGTTCTTAAGAGACCTCAAAGTGATCATCCTCCTGTGCAATTAAATATCATTATTAAAACTAATGGAACATTATAGAAGTTAGAAAAATGGAAAAAATAAAACTAAGAGTAAAAGTAAGTCCAAGAACAAATTCTAAAAGTATTGAACTTGAAGTATATGCTTATAAAGGCAATACTGTAGAAGCATTAAACAGGACTGAAGAAGAGAGATGTTCTGAAAATTTGCCTGATTCAATTGATGAAGTCAGAAATAATATTTGGAATTATAAATAAGAATATAAAAAAAGGAACAGAATCAACAGAAGAGATAATGAAGATTGCCAATGCAAGAAAAGAGAATATCTATACTGTCAAAGAGGTTGGATAAAAATAAACAGGACAGAGAATTACTGGAATATAGGTTAGTGAGAAGAAATATAAATTGTTAATATGAAAAAACTACAAAACAAGGAAATGGTAAGAAATGCTTCAGGTCATAAATATAAATGAGATCATTCTGAATTTATGTCACATGGATTATATAAAAACAACTTTAATAATGCGGATTTTTGTGTAAGTAACAAACACTTTTTCAAATGTTATAGGAAAAAATAATTTATGATAAAGAAGAAAGTATTACAGAGAATATCATTACTTAGGGAGAATGTATGATCCCCTGATGACTAAATTAATTCTAGCATGGTTAAAAAAACTAGAATACTCCTTGGCCAGATTGTGTAACCAACAAAATATTTAAACATCATTTGAAAGTCATACATTTACAGTATTAGGACTGTCCCAAATACAATATGCATATATAAATAAACCTAAAATTAACAATTGCTTTATACTACATCTTAAATATCATTATGCAACATCAAGGAAAGGAAAGGAAATTACAGGTTTTGTGTGTATGTCTATATATTATCATTTAGTGTTTATTGGGGTTTTTTGGGGGGGATCACTGTTCTGGTTGTTCGCTATTTTGAGTTTTCACGCATTAGGGGTCAATATAACAATGTTCGATCACCTGATTGTTCATTGTTATAATATAGACTATATATATATATATATATATATATATATATATATATATATATATATATATATATATATATATAAAAATATACATATATATATATATATATATATATATACACACACACACACATATATATATATATATATATACATATATATATATATATATATATATACACACACACACACACATATATATATATATATATATATATATATATATACACACAATGTAAACCTAATTGCAATTCCAACCAGTTAATGAGTCATTAGAATCCTTAGAAAGTATAACAAAACAATTCAATGTAAAGATTAATCACAGTGAACCAAAGTTAATCATATTTAATTCAGTAGGAAAGTTAAATATAGTTTACAGACAAATGTGAATAAAGTAGATGAAGTGGATGCTTTTAAGTATTTGGACCAAATGTTCTTATCTAATACCAATAGGACAGCAAACATGTAGTACCTGAAACTTTGTATAATGTCCCAAGGATATAGAAAGAGGGATCTATAGTGCCTCATGAAATATACACGTGTTTGAAACACAAAATATCAGTCCCAAAAGATCAATCCTCAATTCACCAAAAACACATATTTAAAAAAATTGTTTATGTAATGTTAATTCAATAACAGCCAACAGGGTTACAACAAATTGGATGGAAATAAAAAGATCATATCCAAACAAACCATTACGCGAGGTTCTCCAGGAAAAAAGAAATGAAAAGTTGGAATTGGGCTGTGACTATACTTCATATATGAATAGGACTATAAATCAATCAATCATGAAGTGACATGGTCTTGTTTATCTCAGGGTGTATCTGGAAAAAGATATAACCTTGATGAAAAATTACTTCATATACTTAAAAATAATAATAAAGAAAACCTAAATTGAGAAAATATTGAGAAGACCAAGTGAAATAAGTACTCAAGATTTTTATGTCAATAACAAAGTACCACATAAAGAAAATTCTATCAGAATATGTTACAGGGTGACATACAATGACATTATTCAAAGTAAATCTTGAAAATATCATGGAATTAATGTGTAAGAAACATCTTAGGGTACCCAGTACCAGTGGAGACCTAGACAGACAAGAACTTCCACATGGAATTTTGAGTTGTCAATAGTATAAAGCTCAACTAGTTATTTCAAAACTTGGACCAAGTTTTAAGACCCAAGGAGATGACAATTGAGATGAGATCTGTTAAACTATATTCAGTACTGCAGACAGACATACAAAATATGAATTATTAATACCGTTGTGTACAACAGAGAGAATAAAATTAAACTACTGGAAAAGAATTCAAAGTTGTGACTGATTAAGATTACATGCTTATATGAATATTTAATTGTTAATTTGCACTAGTTTTAAATGTGTCGTAACAATTTACTTCTCATGGATAAAGAAATTCCCCAAGAACACAAATTACCTCCACAGATCAAAGTAGAAAGCAAAAAGTCTTAATAAAATATCTCCAGGAGGCAGGCTATAGTATATCCAACTCACTTCAATTTCAGTTCTCAGTTTCAACTTCAAAAATACAACATGAAAGGCAAAGGCAAGGATAACTCCACTTCAGTAAAACCAGCACTGCTTTATTCAGACAACACAAGCGCTTTCACTACTGCTTCTTCAGGTGTTTGAAAATAGTCACACTCCCACCTGCTTAAGTACTCTGCTAAAACACATGACCAATTCATCTTAAAGGCAAACCACCTTTAAAATTCATTAAACACAGTAGATTCATCTAAAAACTGCATATAATTCATCAACAATATAATCATGAAAATAAATACACTTAATGTATGCACATAAAGCATTCACATAAAATACATAAAAATATATATATATATATAAAAATATAAATAAAAATAAATTAATGTATGCATATAAATATATAAATATATAAAAATGTAAACATGTATATCAATGTATATTGATCTATAGCCTGCCTCCTGGAGATATTTTCTTAAGACAATTTAGTTCTCATATAACTCTTGTTCCATGAAATCTTTCAATTGCTGCCAAGTTGCCTTTAAAATCCTGATTTTTGCCCATTGTAGCCTTCATGATCTGGGCTCCCCTTATTCAAAGGAGCTGCTGATGATATGTGCTCTCACAAGGCACTGTGAGGTTGTGGGCTGCTCCAAGGGTCCATCCTGAAACATGATATTGGGCATCTTTTAACTTCCTTGCTCCAGTCCTTTAGAGTCATCTACCGTCCCTAATTCATGTATGTGATTCTGAATCTTCTTGGACTTCTTCCAGGACATCTCTGAAATACCATTTACAAAGGAGAATCTATCTTAACCCTGTTAATTTGACTTCTCTTTTTAAGACATTTTAGCTTTTAAGTTATTTATGTACTCATCTCAACATTTTAGTTCTGCTTGTCCTTAGGTATGTGTGCCTGCATTTTGTGATATATCTGTCCCATCTCAGGAAAGGATTCTCTCTACATAATGATCACTGGTTGACAGGATAGCTTTCAGGAAAGTCTGGTGCCAACATCCATAGTACTCCATTAGTTACTTCACTTGTTCCTTGCATAATCCATTTCACTATTGCACTCTTTATCCTTACCTCCAAGCATATTTCAGTCTACGTCTTAAGTTTTAGTCCTAGCCTAGTCCCTGACATTTTAATAGCAGCCACCTGTGAAGGACAAAGTGAAATGACTTAGTAAAATCTAAGAATATACCTTCTGCTGATATTTCCCATGTCACATTCTCCTGTAACTTAGTTGTACATCTGGATCACATTTCACTAACAGATCCATGGATACCGTTTTTTTCTTGTCCTGGAGGCTGCTGTCCTTTAGGACAGCAGTTAGCTCATGTTTCTTTTCATGACATTTCTTTTCACTGTTATTAAGTTGACAGGCGCGCACACACACACACACACACACACACACACACACACACACACACGCTTGCACACACAATGTACAAGAGTGCTACTCTTGCCATCTTACAGTTCTCAGACATTTCTGAACTGGCAATTAATCTGCTAAAGAACTCCATCTGGACATCTGCCAGCATGCCGCTCAGATTTGTCAACATCCTGAAAAGACAGCATGTTCCTTCCCCTCAGTTAAGGCAGCCAGTTTCATTTTCATCTCTTTCCTCTTTATCCTGTAGTCTGTGCAGTGTGCTCCCCATTCTGCCCTCACTCCCTGCCAGTATACCATCCTCTGTTTTGTAAATATTAAATAAGGCACTCAGTGTATATCCATGGTCCCCCTCCTACCCTTGCTTAGCATGGTCAGGTCCCACTGCTCTTATTTTTGCAGTATACCTAAAAGGTCGTTCATTCACTTTCTTGACCCTTTTTGCTAGCTCCCTTTCAGCTTTCCTTTTTGCAGCCTTCACCTCCTTTGTCGCCCTTCTGTCTTCCCCCTTTGTGTTATGCCTTTGCTACTTCACCGCTCTTACCCATTCACATTGTATACCCTCTTTTTTTACCTAGTCACTATCATCCTTTTCTCCTGTAGCCATATTGGCTTTCTAGTCTTTTTCCTCTTCTTGCCCTCCTCTTCGAGCTCTTGTCCATAACTTTGAGTGCTGCATCATTGATTCATTCTCATAACACATCCACAGTCTCAATTTGCTTTCAGTCGTGTGCTTATCTTTAACTGTCATACCTGTCTCAGCATTATTCACTCACTGAAAATTCTCATACCAAGATTTTTTCCTTTACATTCTTTCCCTTCGTCACTACTTGCAGTCTTCATCTGAATATCTGTAATCCCTTCTTTCTGGATTCAGATCATAATTTTTTGAGGACAGAAGTTGTTGAAAATGTCATTTCTGTTTCATTTTTTTTCCACAAGGCACAGTAACCTCAGAGGCAGAGGACATAGGATATATGGGAGAAAAGTCCCATACAGGGTGTTAATGATGTTAAACAGTGCAATGTCAATAACTGTCCACCTGCATTGAGTAGTACTTCATCAAGTTCTGCATCAGCTGGCTGAACAGCTCATGATGCAGGACCATGGTCAGTTCCTACTCTTCTTTGCCCTCGAGCTTGGAATCTGTTAATCTCCTTCTGGCAGACTTAGTTCTCATGTGGGTATGGCCCGCCTCCTCCTTCTCCTACTATCTCCTTTTTTCACATCACCACCCCCTTGGATTGTTTGGGGCTTACCCAGTGTATCATTCTGTAGCCATTTCCCCAAACCCTGCCTGTAACTTGAACACCTGGGCTCTTACCCAAGTCTCTGACCTTTGTGCTTCCCTTACGGGGTGGCACTTCTCCACCTCTCTGACCTCGCATATGATAGTCTGCCATACACAGATCACCCTCCCATTCCTAAATTACCTATACCCTGGTACCTCTATGGTCCACACCTTCTTGGCAGTGATCAATGTTTCTCTGATACAAGCAGTCAGGTCATCATTGCTTACAGTATTGCACTGTCTTTCTCATAATCCCAGTATTAAATAGTAGTAATACATAGCCATGCTGCAAGTCACTCTTGTTTGTTTATGTGCTATAGTCTGCATTAATTTCCTCCCTCTTTCTGGTAGTAGAGTGTTTACTAGTTTCTTTTATTTCTCTAATACACTATTTCTGCTATGTATGATCATGGTGACTTCTGCAAGACAGCAGTGAGCATCATGGTCCTTCCTGAGTTACTGTGGAGTGGCGCCTCTTCTTGAAATATGTCTGTTTGCCAGGCTTCTCTATCCTCATGTCAGTTGCTTGCCATTCTGTATTTTCTACTCCAACTACAAGTTTCATTTATTTATTTATTTGTTTGATATTTGTTTACTGGGAAAGTCTGACTGGGCTAAAAAGTACCAATTTTTAGCGGAGTCATGAGAAGAAAAACTCCACAATCACAATCTGTCAAAAATCAGTTACAGACATTTAAATCATAAAGTATCATGTAACACTACAAAACATAGGAGTATAAAATGCTGTAAGGGGAAAAACATAGAACACAGCAGAGTACAATGAAAAACGATAACATGAGTTGGAAAAAATATGTGAAGAAAAACTCATATGTCATATTATTTGTTACATAGATTAGTATGTGATAAATGAGACCTGAGACAATTCTAATACAATATTAAAAGAGATATTAGAGATTACATGATTAGAGACAGTGAGGGGAAAGTGACTGATGTCTTGGTATAAGAGAGGGGCATCATATTAGGGTTATAGAAGTAAGGATGGAGAGAAAAGGAGATTAAAGAAGAGTGCAGGGTGTCTTCAGTTGGCTTAGGTGAGTAGGGAGGAAAGAAAGTAGATATGGTAAGGTTGCGGGAAAAACAAATGAAAGGAGTGGATCAGGAGGTAGGAGAGGGTTGTGAGGTGTGACTTAGGTTGAAGGGGGCTGAGTGAAATACAGTGAAGACGTTCTACCTGGACTGGAGCAGGAACAGGCCCATGATTTCGTAAACTGTTCTTTTAGAGAGCATTTAAAGGTAGGTAGGTTATAAATAGTTCTGGTGGTTAGAGGTAGGGAGTTCCTTTTTTTGCTACTGAATATGAGTCTAGGCTTTGTCTATGGGATCTACTTACTTTATTTATGGACAGAAGTTGTTTGTCTTCTGATCTAAGAGTTCGTTTAGGGAAATATATGATGATTAAAGGGGTAAGAGATGGGCAGGCTAATGGTTTGTGTATGATTTTACGTACTGTTATAAGCTGAATGTAGGAGATGTAGAGGGGGAGCTCCAACCAGCTAATGGTATGCAGAGCTTTACAGTGATAAGTAAATGAGGTTGAAATAGTAGAAATGTTGACAATTTTGTTGTAGCAGCTTTCAAGTTTGTTTTTTTTTAATGAGGGATTGTAAACTGGTTAGAATTGGAGTTCCATAGAGTAGGGAGGGCAGAATTATGGCTAGAGTAATTTTTGTGGGTGTGCTTAGAAATTTTTGTTTCTATACAGCATGCTTAGTTTTTGATGGGTTTTCTAGATATTGCTTTGGATGTGAGGGTCATATTTAAGATTATCATCTATTATGACTCCTAATAGTTTGGGAAGGTGAACTATTTCAATTTCACTGACATTTGAAAGAAAAGATTTTGAAAAGTGCTTTGTTAGGGGTGTGAGTTTTGAGGGTAAAGAGGAGGGGTTTGTTTTTTCAGGGGTTGGGTAAGAGGTGGGCTTTCATAAGCCAGATTTCAAAATGGAGATGAAAGCTTGTTGAGTGATTTCTTGGAGGTGAGTTAAAATGTTTGAAATGCAGATGATGGTAGATGGTCGAGTTCCTATGACTCTGTATTACAGTTCCTTATATCTGTTAATATTCATGGTATCCATACTCGAGTTTCTAGTCTATTATTTAGATATAGACCATATATTTATTGATTTGCTCTTACTGAATTTTTATCGTTTAATCAATTATGTGCTCTGAATCTGTTTTACAGGCATATATTGCTAACCCATATAAGTTTGAAACGCCTTTCAATTGTTGTTCAAATCAATTGCGTTTTTACATTATTCATATGCACAAGCACTTTATTCATTGAAGAAAGAGAAGGCTACTCATTTTATTCGTAGAGGCCTTTATCAATATAAGCTTTTTATATATTTCCATGTTTTTTCTAAAGTTTTAAACTATATGACTATTGTCTTATCACAACGCTCTCCTTCTCACATGACAGTTCTTACAGTGCTTCATATTGATAGGAGACACACACATACGCTGTTTCAGAGATATATCCCCATATGATGTATATATATAGTATATAGTTCTTCACTGGATAGAATGCAGTCATTGACAATAACTTGTTAGCGTTGGTACCCCACGTATGTTTGCAAGCCACAGTAGTTGTTTTATCCTATTGTCAAAGTGCTTGATTCCATGTACCAGACCGGGGACTATCACATAAATTTTGTTTAGGTTTATATTGGACAATGTTAAATGTACAGCTTTCTATACAAATCACAACTAAGAGCTTTTTAGGGTTTATATATATAATATATTATATATTTTTTATGATGGTTCAAGTCATGTTTTTATGTAAACTTTTTATACAAACTTGTTGAGCACAGTATATAGTTTTGCTCCACCCAGAGTTTAAAGTTGTTCCTGTTGCAATGGTTTTAATTAATTGTTTTAAATTGACTCTCATATTTAATTGTTTGATTGATTAAGTGCACTGTTTAATTAAAGAGAAATCACTTAGTGTGTATATATATATATATATATATAAGCACAGCATGGCAGAACACTTTTGTTAAGGATCTGAAGAAGCGTGTTCAATACACGTGAAAGCGCTTGTCCGTAATAAACAATTATTCCATTTATTGTGTTGGTCAGACTCCAGTGTGTTACTTCATTCATCGTTCCTCCGTATTTTCTTTGGGGTAGACCTTTGGGTAACAGCGACTTTGTGTTTTTACTTGCTTTGTTAGGGGTGTGAGTTTTGAGGGTAAAGAGGAGGGGTTTGTTTTTTCAGGGGTTGGGTAAGAGGTGGGCTTTCGTAAGCCAGATTTCAAAATGGAGATGAAAGCTTGTTGAGTGATTTCTTGGAGGTGAGTTAAAATGTTTGAAATGCAGATGATGGTAGAGTCATTTGCATATTTAATCAGATTGTCTTCATAAAAAGATGAGTGTAGGTTATTGATAAAAATATTGAATAGCAGAAGGCAAAGGATGGATCCTTGTGGGACTCCCACAGAAGTGGGAAGGTAAGCAGAGATGGACCCTTACCATTTTACAGCCTGTTGCCTGTTGACAAAGTAGCTGGAGAATGATTGAATAGGTGGCTATGATAGACCCAGGGTGGAAAGTTGAATGAGGAGTTTACTGTGAGATTCCATGTCAAAGGATTTTGATAGATCTAGAAATACAGCAGATCCAAGTTTATTAGAGATCTGAACTTTATTTACAGTGTCTGTAAATGAGAGTAATGCAGTGGAAGTGATGTAGTCTGGCCAAAATACATGTTGCATATTCGTGATTAGCTTATTTTGTAAGAGATAGTGGAGAAATTGATGTATACATATTTCAAGGATTTTGGAGAGGGGAGACAGGATGGCTCTGGGACAGAAATATATGTCAGTGTTATTACGTCTTTTATGTAAAAGGAATAATATGTGACATTTTCCTTATGTTAGGGACACAGGATTCTGTAACTGATCTATTAGTAACAATGCTAATTGGGTACACTGTTGCATTTGCAGCTAAATTTAGGTATTCTGGGGGAAGGTTGTCAGCTGAGGAGGAACAAGGTTTCAGTTCCTGTAATAGCTTTTTATGAGAGTTATAGAAACTATTTGAAAGGTAAAGTGGGTGGAGCTGTCTATGCGCATATATTGGAGAAGTTGAAGTTAGATGAGTTTTGTGAAGGAGATGTGCTAGGGTCTAAGGATGGGGAAGTTATCTACATGAAAAGGGGTTGTGTTAGGTGAGCTTGAGGTTAAGTTGGCTATGCATTCTATGAAGTATGTATTGAAATAGGTATTTGTTTGAAGAGGGGATTGTCTGGGCATGGCTGGGATTATTTTTTGTACCTGGGTAGATAAAAGAGGATATGGTGGACCAGAATTTTTTAGGGTTGTTTTTATGCCTATCTTGTACTTTTTATCTCAGTTAACATCTTTCTTGACTTGGTTTCAGAGCTGTCAGAATAGTTGCAGATTTCTGTCATTTTTAATTCTTTTGCTATTTAATCCATGCTTTGTCTCGGTCTTTCATAAGGTGTTTGCAATGGCTGGTGAGCCATGGGGTATGGTTGTTTTGAATTCTTTTTGTACTCTGTGAGTCTAAGGTATAAAGAATATTTAGAAATGCTGCTATGAAGCATTCAATTGGATCATTTAAGTGGAGTATTTTAGATGGACCAGTTTACCACTTTCATAGCTTCAATGAAAGGCTCATTGGAGAAATTGGAGAGATTATGGGTAGTTTTGAGATTATGTTCCTTTGTTAGTTGTGTAATATTCCTGTGGGTATAAGCTGGAAGGTAGTCAATTAGTGTATCTGGGAGGGTACCTGAGGAAGTAAAATTATATGAGTTGGTAGCCATATCCAGACTAGGATAGATTGCTGAGAGTTACTTTTGCCATATCCTGTTGGTGTATTAATAAGTTGAGTGAATCCAAAGAGGTTCAATCTGCTGATTACTGAATTTGCAGATAAAGACTGCCAGTCAATGTTTACATCACCCAAGAGGATAGTTTCATTTGTGACAATATCTGCTATGCAGAATTGTATGTTTTCAAGTATTGGAATGTTCTGTCCTGGGGGGATATACAGCACAGTAATGCATATGTTCTTAGCTGTATTAAGTTTTAGGAATGAGATTACGATTTCTACTTTTCCAAATTTTGGGACTGTGCCTATATAGGGAGTTACTGTGAACATATTTGGGAATATTATAGCTATTCCACTGGCTTTTTTATGTGTTCTATTGACCCTAATAATATGATAACCAGGGAGTAGTATTTCAGCATCTTTTATTACAGGTTTTAGCCAGGTCTCTGTTGTGGCCAGGCTATCTGGGTTGTGTTGAATCATCGAGGCATGAAAAATATGTGATTTTTTTGCAAATGCTTCTAATGTTTAGAGTGACTGTTTTTAAACTTTTAGGGTGTATTCTTTGGTTTGGGTGGGACCCGGGTTGGAGTGGATCTCACCACGATGATGTATGGTGGAGAAAGATGGTTTATTTATTATGGCATTTTTAGTAGAGATGGGTAAAAGTATTACCCTGAAATTCAGACTAGCATTTTTTGGTATTTTTGGGTTACAACAGTGGATTGGAGTTACGGGAAATAAGCTTGAAAAGATTTTTGCATAGCTAGTGGGATAGCTAGTAGATGGTTCTTCTTCTTCTTCGTCTTGCGGCTGTTCCCATTAGGGGTCACCACAGTAGATCAACTGTTTCCATTTCTTCCTGTCCTCTGCATCTTGCTCTGTCACATCAACCACCTATATGTCCTCTCTCACCACATCCATAAACCTTATCTTAGGCCTCCGCCTTTTCCTGTTACCTGGCAGCTTCATCCTTAGCATCTTTTTCCCAATATACTCAGCATCCCTCCTCAGCACATGTCCAAACCAACGTAATCTTCCCTCTCTGGCTTTGTCTCCAAACCTTCCAACCTGGGCTGACCCTCTAATATACTTATTCTTAATCCTGTCCACCCCATCACACCCAGTGCAAGTCTTAACATCTTTAACTCTGCCACGTCAAGCTCTGACTCCTGCCTTCTTGTCAATGCCACTGTATCCAACCCATATAACATAGCTGGTCTCGATACCCTCTTGTAGACCTTCCCTTTCACTCTTACTGGTACCCGTCTGTCACAAATCACTTCTGACACTCTTCTCCACCCACTCCATCCTGCCTGTACTCTCTTCTTCACCTCTCTTCCACACTCACCATTACTCTGAACTGTTGATCCCAAGTACTTAAACTCATTCACCTTCGCCACCTCTACTCCCTGCATCCTCACCATTACTCTATCCTCCCTCTGATTCACACACATATATTCTGTCTTAGTCCTGCTAACCTTCATTCCTCTTCTCTCTAGAGCATATCTCCACATCTCCAGGTTCTCCTCCACCTGTTCCCTACTCTCACTACAGATCACAATGTCATCTGCAAACATCATAGTCCACGGGGACTCCTGTCTGATCTCGTCTGTCAACCTGTTCATCACCATTGCAAATAAGAAAGGGCTCAGAGCTGATTCTTGATGTAATCCCACCTCCACCTTAAATGCATCCATCACTCCCACCGCAGACCTCACCGCTGTCACACTACCCTCGTACATTTCCTGTACCACTCTTACATACTTCTCTGACACTCCCGACTTCCTCATACAATACCACAACTCCTCTCTAGGCACCCTGTCATATGCTTTCTCTAAATCCACAAAGACACAATGCAACTCATTCTGACCTTCTCTGTACTTCTCCATCAACACTCTCAGAGCAAACATCACATCTGTAGTGCTCTTTCCTGGCATGAAACCATACTGCTGATCACTAATCATCACCTCCCTTCTTAACCTAGCTTCCACTACTCTTTCCCATAACTTCATGCTGTGACTGATCAGTTTAATCCCTCTGTAGTTACTATAGCTCTGCACATCACCCTTATTCTTAAAAATCGGTACCAAAACACTTTTACTCCATTCCTCAGGCATCCTCTCACTTTCCAAGATTTCATTAAACACTTTAGTTAAAAACTCCACTGCCATTTCACCTAAACACCTCCATGCTTCCACAGGTATGTCATCTGGACCAACAGCCTTTCCATTCTTCATCCTCTTCATAGCTATCCTTACTTCCTCCTTGCTAATCCACTGCACTTCATGATTCACTATCCGCACATCATCCAACCTTCTCTCCTTCTCATTCTCTTCATTCAGCAACCCATCTGCTCAAGACACTCTCCTCGCTTGTGAGTACATTTCCCTCATTATGCTTTATCACCCTTACCTGCTGCACATATTTACTAGCTCGGTCCCTCTGTCTAGCCAATTGGTACAGGTCCTTTTCTCCTCCATAGTGTCCAGCCTTTTATACAACTCTTCATACGCCTTATACTTAGCCTTTGCCACCTCTCTCTTTGCCATGCACCTCATCTCCTTATACTCTTGTCTACTTTCTTCATCTCTTTGACAATCCCACTTCTTCTTCACCAACCTCTTTCTCTGTATACTCTCCTGTACTTCTTCATTCCATCACCAGGTCTCCTTGTCCTCCTTCCCCTTTCCAGATGTCACACCAAGCATCTTTCTAGCCATCTCTCTTACTAGCTCTGCTGTAGTTACCCAGCTATTCGGTAACTCTTCACTGCCACCCAGTGCCTGTCTTAACTCTTCCCTGAACATCACCTCACAATTACCCTTTTGCAATTTCCACCATTTGATCCTTGGTGCTGCCCTCACACTCATCCTCCTCTTCTTGATCACCAATGTCATCCTACAAACCACCATCCTATGCTGCCTAACTACACTTTCCCCTGCCACCACTTTACAGTCTCCAATCTCCTTCAGAGTGGCCCTTCTACATAAGATATAATCCACCTGTGTGCATCTTCCTCCACTCTTGTATGTCACCCTATGCTCCTCCCTCTTGTTAAAATACGTATTCATGACAGCCATGTCCATCCTTTTCACAAAATCCACTACCATCTGACCTTCTGCATTCCTTTGCTTAACACCATACCTACCCATCACTTCCTCAACCCTCTGTTCCCTTCACCAACATGCCTATTGAAATCTGCTCCAATCACCAGTCTCTCACCCTTGGGTACAGTCATCACCACTTCATCCAACTCACTCCAAAATGTTTCTTTCTCATCCATCACACACCCAACTTGTGGAGCATATGCACTAACAGCATTCATCATTACACCATCAATTTCCAGCTTCATAAACATCACTCTATCCGACACTCTTTTCACCTCCAAAACACTCTTAGCATACTGTTCCTTCAGGATAATGCCTACGCCATTTCTCCTACCATCCACACCGTGATAAAACAATTTGAAACCGCCTCTGATACACCTAGCCTTGCTCTCCTTCCATCTGGTCTCTTGCACACACAATATACCAACCTTCCTTTGGTCAGCTAGCTCTCTCCCTTTACCAGTCATACTGCCAACATTCAAAGTTCCGACCCTCATTATCACAGTCCTAGCCTTTACCTGCCTTTGGGCATGCCTTCCCCCTCTTCTCCTCCTTCAGCCAACAGTGGGAAGATGGTTGATAGTTGAGAATTTAATAATGGTTGAGCTATGCTTATTTATTGTGACTACTGGTGAGAATGTTAAGAATGAGAGGAGGAGGAGGATGAATGTGTTACTTCCTTTAAAGCTATCAGGACTTGTCTTGCCTCCTGTCTCATTGCAGTTTTACAGATTATTTTCCCAGTATTTACTCCACCATGGGCCAACCCATTCCATACAGGAGGGGAACAACATGGTTAGTGTTGTAAAAATCTTGTAGCATGGTGAGGTGAGTTAAAGAGCAGTGATAACGGTGTGGAGAATAGGTAGGTTTTGATGGGGAGGAAGTAGAGTTAGATTTGAGAAGGAATTTAAAACAGAAGTGGGTGGGGATAATATAATAAGAACAATCTGTGATTGGATAGTGCAGTTAAGCATATGATAGGAGGATGAGTAGAGGAAATGGACTTTACAGAGGTATAAGTTAAGATGTAGGTGGATTGGTACTGGCGGTAGGATAGGGAATAGAATGAAGCTGGGGCGTAGTGAGGGCTGAATGGAGTGGGTTGGCCCATGGTGGAGAAAGTGCCAGGAAAAAATCTGTAAAACTGCAGTGAGACAGGAGGTAAGACAAGTAACATAAGTACCTCTCAAGTCTACCTCATTATGAGGAACGTACCTCATTTGGGGTCTTAAAAAGCTCATGTTCTTCAAATTTCCACATTGAAAGGCTCTGTCACACATTCATTGTTAAGAATTGTTTAACTGATATCCATGGTAAATAGAAAAGAATCATGTTAATTCGTTAAAAAATCTTTTGTATGAGTAAAACCAGCATATTTTAAACATTGTGTGATCTTCCTAGCCGAAGTTTTTAGTAAGCTGTTTGTATGTGTTCCACATTTTGCCCATTTGTTCCACATTATGAGGGCTAGTGTTCCTCATTTCAGAGATGGAAGGTTGAGAGCTATGACATAAGCTGCTAGATTATTGTTAAAATATACCCGAGTTAACTGCAGCAGGAAGTAAGTACTGTAGTGAGTTTGGCTAGAAATTAATATATAAAAAGTAGGTAGGGGCTGAAACTTATGCCCTAGTTATTATATTGTATTTTAATTCTGTTTTCAAGCAATTTCAGTTGTTTATTTAGGGGACTAGAGGTTTTAGAAGATTTATCTTATTTTTAACATGCTGTAAGATATATCACTGTTTTCAAATCAGTTATACTTAAAAAAAGCTAATATGCAGCAGTTTTGAGTGACACGGTTCACACTGCTAAGAGTTCTGGGTCTGTCTGGACAGGCTTTAGTTTGATTTGCAGCCGGATATACAATTTCCGGTCCCTCAATGAAAAATGCATCCCAGTATGCTGAGGTGTGGAAATTACTTAGCGTTGAAATCATTGATTAAGACTGGCCAGCTAAAACAGAAAATGGATACAAAAACAAGGTCTTGGATCTCTAACTACTTCAGGTGAGTCACAGCATTTAATTTTATTGTTATGGGCTTTATTTGCTTATTCCAGGGAAATTTTACACTGCTACAGAAAAATATGCTAACGTGTTAATTTAGCTTAATTTTAATTTTAGTAGTATAAGTCCTGTGGGGTGGGGGTGATGTTATCCCTCCAGCAGATGCAACACAACAGTATAGAACACACTGATGCAGAAGTGAGGGAAAACAAGATAATTCTTTAAGTTTAATTTGATTCCTGGAAACTGCATTGCATAGGTTTTAACTGAATGTAATTCTCCTTTTGTGCTATTGCAAATGTGGAATTCAGCTGCAGAAGTTCCTTTGGGAGTGAGATTGTCAACTTTTACAGCAGAAATTGTCAGAGATACTATATTTTTAGTACACTGGGAAAGAAAGATTAAAATAATTAGGATTGTTTGGTGTTTGAACTGGGTAGATGAAAAGTACTTGCTATTTGTCTGTGCTCTGCTGCATTAAGTAGTGTTTAGCTAACATAAGTAGTGCACTAGATTTCACAGTTGTACATTTCTGCTTTAAACTAAAAAGTAAAGCAGCTAACAGGAAAGATGACTAGTTATGCATGTTTGGGATTACTAAAATGGAGGCTTCTATAGTTTAGAAGGACAAATGGAAAATAAACTGGCTAACAGTAGATGTGTTGGTATGCAACTTTGGGATTACTAAAATGGAGGCTTCCCTAGTTTAGAAGGACAAATGGAAAATAAACTGGCTAACAGTAGATGTGTTGGTATGCAACTTTGGGATTACTAAAATGGAGATTTCCAGATTTTAGTAGGACAGGTAGAACACCTTTCTCAATTAGTTGACACTCTTTGCTACACAACATATACTCTGTTAATGTGACATTCACAAACTTTAGAATAAGCAACTTGAATTTCAACAGATATGAAAAAATAGTGAATGACCCAACTTTTTTCATAAACCAAACTGTCTCATAGTATTAACAATTAACTAGAGTAGCCAGTAACTGTGCTATCGATAAAATATAAGATCAGATACTACAACTGAATTCTAAAGCAGAACCCAGTATAAACATATATATATATATATATATATATATATATATATATATATATATATATATATATATGTGTGTGTGTGTGTGTGTGTGCTAGAGATTAGCAGCAGAGAAAAAAATAACACTTAACCAGATGGCAGCATACTAGAAAGTTACTTGCTGTAACTGTACAGTTCATAAAGCAAAATATTAAGTGCTTTCACTGAATCCTACAGCAAAAACGCAAGACATTAACAGCAGAAAGTCAACCACGCTTAGCCATTTTGTTACACAGAAGAAGCTAGTTGTTTCTGGTGCAAGGTTGAACCAGAATGAAATAATAGACCACTTCTGTTAAGAAATTAAAAAAAAAAATGCAATGTACATATCTGCAGAGTTTAGCAGCTAAAGGAGTTGACTTCACGTAGGTCATGGGGTACACAATTACTTCCTAACCTTCTCCATCCCCCGTGTACTGATGCCTGCAGGTGTCATATTTTATCGCTCCCTTCAACCTGTCTTGACATCTTCCTACTGCCCTTCTGTCCCTGTTTACTTTTGCCTCAGCTCTGTCCTCTGATATGTCTCTGGAGTCTCATGTATTGTAACATATATCACAGTATACAGCTCAGCAAGCTCCTGCCTGGTGCCCTGCAGAGTTCTACAGCAGCAGAAAGTCAAAAGAGAGACTTTGATGTGATTATGTATCAGTTTTCTGCATTTTCTTGCTGCCTTTAGCTAATTCTGCCTAAAACACCAATTTTCTAGAGTTTCTGTGATTTAAAAAGCTTGTTTCAGCTACATATTGTACTTATTTTACTGCCCGCACTTTAACAAAGTCGTTTTTTTGTTTAAATTACCTGTTTAACTGTTGTAGGCTACACACTCAAGTGTGATAGCCATTTATGTGCATTTAAAGTGTTTTTTTGCTTGTATCTGCTTTATTTTCTGAAAAAAAAACAAAAAAATATACTTGTTTTCCTGCCTTTCTATGCTAGTATAGTCCAGTTTTCTGGTTAGTGCTGAATTCAGGGCTGTGTTACAAGTTTCTATGCTTGCCCATACCTTACTTGGATAGAAGGAAGTTTCTCTGTTCACTGTGAGAGAGGGAGCTTTGAGCAGCTTATCTGTCCAGGGAGGAGTGGTTTCAGCCCAGAAATTAGTAGTTTATTGGCCATTTTGGGCTAATTTCTATCTCTTTCATTTCCCTGCTATAAAACCCGCATTTGCAAGGTTTTACGCACTGGGCAGCACCGGTTAGCTAGGGTATAACTATTCCCAGCTCCACAAAGTCTACTCTTCAATTTTTCCCTTGGAAATAGACAAACTTTCAACTTAAGCACTCAAACCATTCACTTCTCATCCAGGCACTTGCTCAAAACTCATAGCAAGCACTAATAAACCTTAGCACTAGACCCCCCCTATACTGTAGAGAAGGACAAGGCTCTCTATTCACCCTTACCTGCCAGTCAGTAAAACAGTTCACTGTACCTATCCAGGCATGTCCAAAGGGCAGTTTCAGGTGTATTCTCCAGTCCAGAAGAAACAACACGAATTCCCCACGAATCAGTTTAATGTAGAAATCAGTCTTAGACTGATTTCTACATTAAACTGATTCATGGGGAATTTGTGTTGTTTCTTCTGGTTTTTAGTATTTTTTAAGACTAATTTTGGTTGTTTTTGTACTCTCCAGTCCAACTGGTGAATCTGGGCATTTTGAGGCAATGTTACAATTGCCTCATGTACACAGACAACCCTCTCCTCCTTCCACCAAACACAAATACATGCGAGAGATGCAATTATACAGCCAAACTGGAGGCTAAGCTCTATCAACCCAAGACTGGACCAGGCAGTCAAGAGGAGAAGGGAATTACTTGCATCACACTACCAGTCTCATATAGACCTATGAAACCAGCACTGGCAAAAACACACATAAATACATGAAAATATACTCAGAGGCTCTAAATAAAAATCTGCAAAAGCAAAAGAGACCTTCAAAGCAGACATCCAAGCAACCTCCACCCCCTAACACAAACCATGAAACACATACTTCACAAAACCAGTGTGCCACACAATCACAGCCTTTAAGGCAAAATAACATACCCAACACACTAGTAATAGGTGACTCTATAGTCAGGCACACTGACGTCCCACTCACTTGGCTGAACAAGGAGAAGGTTACTGTTAGCTGCCTGTCGGGTGCCAGGATCCGCCACATAACAGAAGCTCTCAGGTCACTCCAGAACAAGTACAATATGACTCTGTCATTGTCCATGTTGGTGTGAATGACCTGTGCCATACCTCCCTGGACTACATGAAAAGAGACATGGAGGGGCTCTCTGATCACATAGCCCAGGCCGGTATGACCCTGACCCTGAGTAGCATCCTGCTCTCTCCAAGAATGATACCATGGTATAGAGAAAAAATTATCAATTTCAACAATTGGCTAAGCTGCTGGTGTCATTCAAAGGGGATTCAGTGTCTGTCAGCCTGGGATGACATGCTCGACAAACCACGCTGCTTCTCTAGAGACAGCTTGCACCTGTCACCCTTAGGCTTTCGAATACCGGCCGAGGCTCTTGCCACTCCCATAGTGCCTTTTTTAGGCAAGGCTCAGAAGACACACCCACCACCATAAATAGCACAAGTAACAAAAAACTGAGGGTAATGCTACTAAATGCCAGAAGTCTAAACCTCAAAATGCATGCACTCGAGGCACTCCTCAGTATGGAGAAAATCGATATATGTGCAGTAACAGAAACCTGGTTTAAGGCTCCAGAGAGCATGCCAGCAGTACCAGGCTATAACTCATACCATACATTTCAGCCACAAAACCCGGACCAAAATACAAAAGGCGGGGGAATATCCATATTCATCAAGGATACCCACACCTCCAGGTTAGTGGCACAGCACAATGCTTCAGAGATCATCCATGTGCAACTAACAATGGGCAAAACTGCTATTCAAATTATAGCTTGCTACAGATCACCCACCATGTCCCAGGAACCCCACTCTGCATTCCTGGAAACACTGGGAAACATAAAGGTCCTACCAAACACCCTGATATTGGGTGATTTCAATTACCCAAACATTAACTGGGAGAACTACTCAAGTACAAACTCCCTTGCTCAACATTTCCTAGAATTTATAAACTCAAACACCCTGGATCAACTGGTCAACACCCCCACCAGAGGTGACAACATAATGGACCTGGTCATCAACAACATGGGCGACCAGTGTTCCACACCGGACTTCAACCCCTCGCTGGTTAGATCTGACCATAAACTAATCACTCTGGATATCCACATTCTGCCACCACCCCCAGTCAAAGAAACCACCATGAAAAACTTTTCAAAAGCAAACTTCACTTTACTTAAGACCAAGGCAGGAAGTTGCAAAACCCCTATGCTAAAAGATAACGCTGTCCAAGCTGCAAAATCCTTTACTAATGCACTCTATGGGCAGCTACAAGAATTCATGGATCGGGCTATCCCAAACAAAACCAAAACTCACTCCTCCAAGAAAAGGAAACCAGCCTGGTGGACCCCTGCCATAAACAAGCCATACAATAGAAGGAGGAAACTAGTACAGAAGAGAGTAAAATCCCAAGAAGGGAAGACATCCCTGATCAGTATCAGCAAGAAACTATGTTCCCTCATAAAATCATCCAAGGCTAGCTTTGAAAGAAAAATTGCTATGGACTCCACAGATAACCACAAGGCATTCTTTAGCTATGTCAAGAATCTAAGTGGCAATTCTCAGATCTGCTCAGAGTTAGTGCAGAATGGCACAAAATACACTGAATGGACCAATATAGCCAACATCCTGGCTGACAGGTTCAGTGCAAACTTCACCCCCCTCTCACCCCCAAAAGGGCCCATAACTATACCAGAAGAATGTAGTGCCCCTGAAATCACAGACACTCAGGTTAAAACAGCCCTCTCCAAAGCCAAAAACACAGCATAAGTGGGACTGGACGGTGTCCTAGCTGCATCCTACATGGGCTCAAAGATGAACTAACCCCTCACCTAAACACACTGTTTAAACTCAGTCTCTCCACAGGCTACATGCCCACAGAGTGGCACACAGCAACAGTTATTCCACTCCACAAAGGTGGAGCCACAACGGACCCCGGGAACTATCACCCTATAAGCCTGACTAGCTTGGTCTGCAAAGCTATGGAACGTATCATCATGGATCTCATTAACAGAGACACTAGAAACCTCCAAACACTGGACCCTACCCAGTTCAGCTTTGTTAAGGGCAGATCATGTCTCCTAAACCTGGTGGACTTCTTTGACACAGTTACCAAGGCTATAGATGAGGGAAAGGTGGTCCATACAGCCTACCTAGACCTTGCAAAGGCCTTCGACACCATTCTCCACTCAGGTATTATAGACAAGCTCACCAGCCTGGACATAAACCCCTACATCATGAGATGGGTTGCCATCTGGCTCACGGACAGAACCCACATGGTAAGAGTTGCGGGAGCTAGGTCTGACTCTAAACCGGTTACAAGTGGCATTCCCCAGGGCTCAGTCCTAGGACCCCTTCTGTTCGATATATACTTCTCAGAGGTACAGGCAAGCACAGGAGGACTATGGCTGACCAAGTTCACAGACAACTGCAAACTAGGGGCTATAATTGACTCTCCGGCTGACACAGACATCCTCCAAAAGGGTCTCACTGAGACAGATACCTGGTATCAAAACCATGGCCTCAAGCTAAATGCCAAAAAGTGCATAGTCATCCCCTTTGGAAAAAACAAAGTACCCACAAACTACCACATAGGTGGTAGCCCCCTAAATATGGAAGACTTAATAAGGGATCTGGGGAACCAATTAGATAGCAACCTATCCTTTGATAATCACATTGCCAAAGTGGTTAGAAAATCCTTCTATGTGGCCCACCTAATCACAAAAGGATTTGCATCCAGATCGAAAGAGGTCATTGGGCCCCTCTATGCATCACTCATTAGACCCATCATAGAGTACAATGCCCCATTTGGGATGTACCTTACAAGACACCTGCAACAACTGGAAATACCACAGAAGTAGCTCACCAAGAGGATCACTGGCCTCAAGCAGATGCCCTATACAGCTCAACTGAAGAAACTCCAGCTGTACTCGGTTGCATACCATCTACTCAGAGGTGGTCTCTGCCTGACATACAAGGCCATGTCCAACCCAGAATTGATGGACATGCTCCACCTAAAGAAAACCATATCCTCTCGAGCTACATGCTCCAGGGAATCTAAACCTCACCACAACAATAAATAGGATGTGCTGGAGGGATAGATTCCTGTTCCAGAGACTTCCAATGCTCTGGAACAACATTCCAATCTACATTAGGCAGAGCTCCTCGCTAACACTCTTCAAGAGAAACCTTGATGAGTGGATGGGAAACAGAAAGTTTACCTCAGGGATCACTTCAATGGCTCTGCTGGACAGAGGCACAGAGAACTAATCTAAGGGGGCAGCGAAAGCCAACACATTCCGGCTAGGCTTTTAAATGCCTTCGGGCAGATAGTCTAGTACCTACCTAGGAATATATGCAAACCCTTAATGCCTGATGGCTACCTTGATCAGGTCTTCTCCTGTCTTACTAAGTCTAGCTTATCCTCTACTATCTCACTTGCCAAGATTTTTAATCCCTTTGGCAGCTGTGCATTATCTCTGCTGAAACTTCTTTTTTGGTTTTCCACCCTGACTCTTGTCCCTTACTTACTTATTGCTCTTATTCAATTGTCCTTTTTACCTGAAGAATGTCCACTCCTCACTGCACTTCTGCTTTTCCTAAGCTGCACCTATCCCTCCTATACTACTACCACAATCTCAGCTGACTGAATTATTGGATTTCTTTCTTCTTATTCTCCTCAGTCCCTGCTTCTGCTATTTTTCTTCTTACCTCTCCTCTCCTCTCTTCTCATTTAACCTCCCCTTATTGGTCAGTTCTCTACTCTAGCTTCATAGTGTGCACCACCTTCCTATCCCACACTCCACTGCTGTCTTGAAATATGTGTGCAATTCTCTCCAGTCTGCTCTGCCAACCTCCAAGTATGGCACCGTCCATTTGCATTCTGGTTTGAAGACTGATGCAAAGCATTCATGTAGTACCCTTTTTCCATGGTCGTCTATGATCTACCTCCCATCTTTGCTCAGTCTGGCCAGTTCTGTCCACCTTTTCTTTCTTCCTGCAATGTAAAAGTACTTGAGTCTATACTTAATCCCTGCTAACTTACTTTCAGCTTTAGCCTTTGCTGTTCTTACCATCTTCTTTTTTTACATGTCACCATTTTATTCAACCTTTTAATGAAATTAAAATGTATATGCAAACACATTCCAATTTTAAAAGAAAACTCATAGTTAAAAAAATTAGGAAAAATTATTTTAACTGGTACCCCCTCATATTAATGGATTCATGATTATCCTTTGAAAGATATTTCTCTGATGCTCAACAGATCAAAAACTTTTCACTAAAAAACATTTCCAGTAGACAACAGAGCAAGCTTTTTCATGTGTTGGGGGGGGGCAAGCCTCCCTGCATTTCCCATGTAGAGAAGAACCCTACCCCCTAACTTAGATATAACAATTCTATGGTTGTACATCTGTGGCGATAGGGCAACAGTTAATGTTCATTTATAGTGACTTACAGGAATTCCTCCTTTGTGCTGCTGTTGATGATAACAGCCATTAAAATCTATTCACATCCCCTTATTAATGCACATGGTATTGCTTTGCTTCTCTATTCACAAATTTAGATATATGCAGATATTATCTTCTTAAAGAGCAGGGATTGGGTACAAACCACACCCCAATACACACTGTCTAATATGACAATAGTACATCATGCCATGCATCATAAAACCAACCTCCCTTTCTGGCTTACAGTCATATAATTGCCTATTCTGTTGCCCTATTACAACTTAAGTTCTAGGCTTAGCATGTCTCTAATTCCTTCCAACGTTTTAAATGAAATACTTTGTAAAACAGTACTGAAATCTTAAAAGGACTGTAAACTATGCAAGCACTAATATATTCAGAAGATTTTAAATTCAAAATCTTAATAGGCTAAAATATTTATATTCATCTCCTAGGAAACCTCAGTACAACACATTAAAACTGGCATACTAGTCTTATGAACAGTCTTCCTGTTCAACTGCAAATAAGTGCAAAGTAGAAAGAAAAATTATTTGTAAATGTTACATAAGAGAAATGCAGTCGCATACAGAGTTATCCTACTGACAGCATCTCAGTCCGATCACATTCCACACTCAAATTCAAAACTTCATTTTGGGGTACCAAACTACTCAGACCAAAAATGATTATAAAATTCAACAAACTGGCATGCATGTCACTCATTATATTTCTACATCAAATCCAGATGCAACTACATCACTGCTCCATATAGACAGAACCTATTGTCTTCATTCCCTAGGCTAGGAAGAATGCATGGTCTTACCTCTCAAATGCTCTGCATTTAGTGGTGCATTTTGATTTTAACTTCAAAAAGCATATCTACTCCAGATTTCCAATCTAACACCAGATGGTTCAGAATTTCACTCTTTCAGTGACGAAATTATAATGCCCATGAGAGAATGAATTCTTGGAGCTCTGTCCCAAACAAATTCTTTTCCAAATTGAAAACAACACTGGGTAAATTTATATGGCACCCTAAGAGCGTTAGAATTAGTTACAAAAAACTAATACTGCCTAAGGAAAGGGGCGGCCTGAGTCTTCCTGATTTCCAAACATATTACCATATTATTAGAGCTAATCACATTATGCGTCTAACCCAATTTGAACCCTCTGATACTTCCTGGAACCCCCTTTGGATAAAAATCTACTACCAGAATCTAAAAACATCTAACATTAACCTAAAAGCCATCCCTTTCCTTAGCAACAAAACTCTAAGAAGCTTCAAATTACATCCTGTAATAATCAATAATGTAACATGTTTCCAAAAGCTGACTGCTTCCTTAAACATAAGGAATTCCTTAATTATGGCACAACCAATACATATGAGCCCTGAAGTCAAAATGAATAACAAAATGCTAAACCTAGAAGACTATCCAAATATTAAAAACTATACAGTATGGGATCTATATCAATTAAAAGATCAGCCCCTAAGTCACATTCTTAATGTCTTGGCATTCAATAAAAAATACAGAACAATTGTTAACCAAGTAATTTACTTAATATCCTTGAAAACATCAGAAATAAACGTATCTCTACAAGAATTCCAGTTATATCAACAACTCACCTCCCAATTACTACAAAAAAACAAAATGCTTTTGAATACTTACAGACTAGTCACCCGAACTAAATACCAAACTGAAATTCTATACTCAAACTATTGGATAACCCAAAATGTAAAATTAACTAATGAACAAAAATTTGGTGCAATACAAATAACTACAAAACGTACTCCTTTTAAAAAGTTAATTTATACCCAAATCATGATAAATAACAACGCCTACCATACGCCACTCTTCCTAAATAAAATAGATCCTAATACCTCACCTTTTTGTCCCACGTGTGCTAACACAATAGCTGACATCCTACATATCTTTTGGTCTGTAAAAATGTTCACAAGCTTTGGTGTTCTCTAAGAGTGAAACTGGAGAAATCAGGATATATGAAATCTACCCTCTCATGGGAAATGTCAATATTGAACATTTTCCCCAATACATACACGTTAGAATCCAAACATATTATTGTAACATTAAGTGCATTACTCAAATCTTACATAGCTCTTAACTGGCTTGATAGAACCAAAATTTCCTGGCCAGAATTTAAAAATAAGGCTATTAAATATGTTTTGGCTAGCAAATTAAAAACTGTCAGTCAAAAGAAACTAACCTATTTCAAGATTTACTGGGGAAAGCTCATAGAAATACTATCCTAGACCAGCACTAAAATTTAAGTATGTAGCCCTATTGTACTGCACACATATTAATTGTTAAGTCCTCTTCCAACAATCCTTGGAGACCGTAAATTTAAATTAGTACTTTCTATAAATGATATCTTACTTTCACTAGGTATACCGTGCTCCACTAGTACTTTAACACAACTCTAAACTCTACCAAATATCCTTCAGGAGTGACATCCATTTGTAAATAATGTAAATATTGTAAATAGTTCCCCCTGTTAGATTTAGGGAGATAATTGAAAATTTTCTTACATACTAGGTAACAATGGTCAATGGTAAACTTTTATGTAAATAACTAGTTATTAATCTCTTACTACTACCTCTATTTCAACTGATAGTATATGACATGCTCTGTCAGTGGAAAAAGTTTTGTTACAATGGGGAAAATGTATTTTTTCTTTTTGCTTAAATTTTGTTAAGAAGTCGCACCAGCAAGGATAAACTCACAGAAAATCGTGAATTTCAGTATAACATGTATTATCTGATTCTATGTAAATCCATTGTTATTTTATCTCTACTATGTATTAATGGTTTCTTTTCCTTTGTATGTTTTGTAATGTATAATTGTGGAAAATGAAATAAAAAGTTAATTAAAAAAAAAAAAAGAATTCTTGGAGCTCATTGCAGTCATATAGACCAATAACATATCAGCCACAAATTTAGTACCATTGTTGTTACTTCAAAAAGCATGTTGGTAGGGTGTAATATAACTGCTAAATATTTAGCTGCACTGTATAGACTTTAAAAAGCCTACTGATCATACCTCTCAACCTCTTACAGCAAGAAATTGGACAAAGCTGCAAAAATATGAACACTTTTCAAATATTGCTCTTACAAACTTAGAAAGCTAACAGAATGGCAGATTTTGCATTTGCATGAATTTTCTGTAGGATATGAAGTCTAAAAATCAAATGTCTGCAATTGTTTTCTGACTTCAGTCCTCAATGATTTGACAGTAATTTGCCAGAAAACTACAATTTTTTGAGAAATGAACCAAAAATAAGAATAAAAAATGTGGACATTCTAGGAAAATCTGGACAGTTGAGAGCTATGCTACTGATACTGCAGGATGTATCTGCCAGATTTTAGGGGTAGTATCCCAGTAATACAGGATGGGCAGCCACAGTGGTGCAGTGGTTAGCGTTGCTGCCTCACAGCAAGAGGTTCTCCGGTTCGATTCTCGGCTGAGGTGCCTTCTGTGTGGAGTCTGCATGTCCTCCTTGTGGTCGCGTGGGTTTCCTCTGGGTGCTCCAGTTTCCTCCCACATCCCAAAGACATGCTGTAGGTGGATTGGACACTCTAAATTGGCCCTAGGTGTGAATGTGTGTTTGTGTGCCTTCCGTGGAAGGTTGGGCTGGCAGCGTGACACTGTAAAACTCCACTGCCAATCATGAGCGGACAGGTGATCCACTATGGTGACCCCTAACTGGGAAAAAGCCAAAAAGAAGAAGATCCCAGTAATACAGGATATAAAGCTTAACTTAAACATCAGTTTCAAGTGGAAAAAAATTCAAGAAAGAGAGAGCAGGAATAATCTGATCTGTACTGACTACAAGCAGGCTTGGATAATTGTTGACTAAATGTATTTGACTACCTTTAGGCAGTTTTTTGCCATTGTGCCAAAAGGTAAAATGTCTGTGTCTGATTGTTCATTAATTGCCATTGTCTTATCACATTCTGTATGCTGCTGCTAATGTATTTCTGTAAATACTTCTGGGTACCTACTCATTCTGCTGATTCCATTTACCTAATATATGGTAGGCTGTGATTAAATCCCTCAAATTCTTGTGTATCCTTAAGTAAGGTAAGCATATTTTTCAACTAATGTCCCTGATTTTGTCTCATATTTTTGTATTGTACTAAAAAAATTGTGGTTTTCTTGTGATCACTGGGATTCAGTCACTAAATAACAACAGGAAAAAACATATAATCTCCATGGTATCCCCGAAGTCTCAAAACAACCCACTAAACAAGTATAGTGGGTCCAAAAACAAAACAGTGCAAGACACTTCTCTGTGTGGAAGATTTTCAGTCCATATATCTCTAGTTAATCACTGTATATTAATTAGATCAGACAATAGTAGTAGAAGTAGTGAACTTAAACTTGTCTTAAGTAAAAAAAAAAAAATAATAAAAAATATCTAATTGTACAGAATTACTAAGTATTCGAAAGTAATCCAAGCAAGGCAGGCAGTCTGTTTCCACTCGAAAATCCTTTGTTAAGTACACAGACAAGCAATCCAAGTAAAATAAAAATAAAGTAATAGTTTCCTCACAAGCTTTCTAAATATATATATATATATATATATATATATATATATATATATATATATATATATACTTTTTATCAGGCAAGGGAGTGGTTTATTGTGCTGTAAAACAAAGTGTTATTGGAAGACCAGGAACATTAGAAATTTTGTTGAATTTAAACCTAGACCATATGAGAGAAACACTAAAATATGTGAAACTAATTGTATATTTTGTATATTTATACAGCAAGTTGATAGTTTTTATTGCCCTTATTTAAAGAAAATCATTAAGAGCAGTGCAGGGGGTGACTGTAACACTACAAAAGTAATGTACAGGGCACATTGCAATGAATGTGATGCATTCCATGTGGGCAAGACTATAAATAAACTCAAGCATAGGATTTCATGTCATCTGTCAGAAATCTGCTCTGGATGTAAAAATAATACACTAGCCAAACACCTTTCTCTTCATAAAAGACACACAGGTTTTAAGTTCCAGATCCTGGATCGCATAGACATGGGTGATCTTGAAGGAGACATCCCGAATATTCTGGAGAAACATGAACTCATGTGACAAAGCTGAACTCTTTTAGGAAGCCTGGACTAAACTACTACTGTTCAATTACAAGTGTACTGTAACTCAGAAAATTGCCACATTGTTTACATGACTAATTTTATTTTATTTTATTCTACCAGTTGGTTTTAAATACCATTTAAATCAGTTGTAATTTAAGTGTATATTTTGTTTCCATCACCATACATTTTTTCTTATTATTTTTTCTTTTTCTGGTTCTCTTTTTTTCCACTTTATTCAAAATGATGTGTAATAACAATACTAACTAATTATAAAATAATATTTTTATAGATAGTTTTTAGGGTTCATGTACACAGACCTGAAGAAGTCTAGAAGGACGAAAGCGATCTTTGTTAACAATAGGTTATGAAAATAGAATATGATTTTCACAATTGATTTTTTACATGCAAAGTGTATATGTATATATTTATATATATTTTTTGATTGCCAAATGGACTAAGGTTGATATATTTCCAGCCATGTAGTATATTGTCTTGGCTAAAATCACAGACTTAATAATCTACTTAATAATCTGGTTAAATGAGAGGTACCACATCATTATAAACGTTATTTAAAGTACATAAGGGTTATATTATTATGACAGCTACTAAGTAGGGCAGGACCAGCTCGAATGTCACACTGATGGAGGAAGGGATGCAAATTTAACATGTGTACCAATAACACTTTGTTTTACATCACAATAAACCGCTCCCTTGCCTGATAAAAAGTATATATATATATATATATATATATATATATATATATATATATATATATATATATATATGTATTTAGAAAGCTTGTGAGGAAAGTATTACTTTATTTTTGTTTTACTTGGATCGATTGTCTGTGTACTTAATAAAGGATTTTCAACTGGAAACAGACTGCCTGCCTTCCTTGGATTACTTTCAAATACTTAGTAACTCTGTACAATTATATATTTTTTATTTATTTATTTTTTACTTAAGATGAGTTTAAGTTCGCTACTTCTACTACTATTGTCTGATCTGATTAATATACAGTGATTAACTAGGGATATATGGACTGAAAATCTTCCACACAGAGAAGTTTTTTACACTGTTTTCATTTTCTAAATAACAACAGGCAGACATTTGAGTTTCTGACTTCATATCATTCAGGCAATGCATTCTATTGCAAAACATATTATTCTAATAACATTCTAAATCTGCAAGAGCAATATTTAAACTAGTCTGTATCCATGATTTTGTGTCTTTGCCTCCATTATTCATTTAACTTTGTCCATAATTCTTGTGATTAAAGGTTAAGGGCTATGAGACAGAGGGTCAGTTGATGTTTTTAGACATGGAAGGAGCAGTAGTGTAACCTTAACAGCATGATAGTTGTTACAAAGTCTGAATGAAACTGTGCTTTTTACAAAAGCACTAACCTTCTGCTGATAGCGCCCCTGTGTAGCAGTACTATGTGGAGGGGATTTCACAGTATGCGCCTTATTGCCTGGCATCTAAAATAATCCAGAAATAGTGTGCTTTGTTTATAATTTAGCAACAATCCATGACTGGATTTGGATAAACAAGATCTTCCCATTGCTGGTGTGGTTCAATCATGAGGACAAAAGCAGAGTGATTAAACAAAGACAACCATGGGTAAATCCTGCATTTCATACACACAGCAATAAAGTATTGCTATTATGCAATGACATTTTTTAAGAAAAAAATTCTTAACTTTTGCAAATAATGTCATTACATTAAAGAACATTAATGCTCATCTACTGGTTTATGGTAATCTGGGGCATCTAAGATGTCTACATGGCATGCTCTGTCTTTAGGTATGAATGACTGCACAATGCATTGCTTCTTTGGCATTTTTTTTCTTATGGCATCTCCAGTCATTTTCTGAGTGGAGGGTACATGGTCTGTGAAGTGTACTTCTAAAGTGTCTAGATTTAGACATAATGTACAAATGTTTTTCCTAAAAGATGTGGTTTTCTGGCAAATCATTGAGGAGTGATGTCACTAAATAAGGACTGAGACATCAGGAGATAAGAGGTTGTGAGGTATGCCATGAGGTTGCTTGCATGGGCGCTCCCAGCATTGACATTTGTGAGGTTTTTTTTTTTTCTTAACTTTATTGTATTGCTCTGGTCCAGTTTAAATTCTCCACTTAGCAGTGTCGAGACTTCCACGATTTTATGGCATGTATGGTTGTCAAAGTGTGTGCAATGGATTGAGAAGGCTAACATTTCAATTTAGCGAATTCTCAGAATGTTCTTGTTTTGTCTATGTATTTTCTGTTGTGGTAATGAAATGCTTGCAGATGGATATCCAGATAGTTGGCACAATCAGTGAAGTATGTTTTAGAGTCTGGACTTCTTTCTAGTCAGGTATACTTGACTTACAATGGGCATGCTGATTGGGATGTCCAATCAGTGTGCATATTTTTAAAAGTTAGTTTGATTTATTGAACAACTGAAATTATACATGTACAAAACACAGCAAATAATCTGAATAGACTGTAAAACCAAAAGGTAGTAGTTCCAAGTCGCCAAGGATGATATAAAAATTCTTTATTCCAACAATAAAGGTAAGCGCTTTCGTCTACCCATATAGACTTCATCAGACAAATGAGAAATGGCACCACTCATATATTTATAAGACGCTTAATTGTCTCAATCAAACAATTAAATTGAAAAATTATTAAAAGGTCATCTGTACCAGATTAATTCATTTGAACTTTCACAATAAAAAATGTAGTGAACAATATTAATCCTCTTAAAGAACTTCTGTATATATTTTAACAATTTTTTATGTACATAGACAATGACATTTTAGACTTTACAAAATTGCTTATAGCAAACAACTAATTACATATATATTTATTTATTTGTATTGTTTTAAATAGATATGACCAAAACTAAAAATAACAATGGAAATAATGCATTTTGTTAAAATATTAAAATTGAAATTAAAATTAATTTATACTTTCTCTGCTCTGTCAACCAAAATGGCTTTGATGCTAATGTATTCATTCAAGCCAGGGAAAATATTAGCCTTCAGCCTCAACTGCCAACTCACTTCCCTATATAATAAAAGATTCTTCAAATCACCCCCCTTATAGTCATTTTTCACCAGGTCAATAATACCAAATTGAAAACCTTTAAAAGAACTACAAACAGTAGAATGTTTATAAAGGGCACTAGTATCTTTTTTAACTCTAATATCGTTCATGTGTTCATAAATCCTGTCCTTTAGTGCCCTTTCAGTTTTCCCCCACATAAAAAGACAAACATTGTGTGCAAATGGCTAAATATACTAACATCTTTGTGTGACAATTACCCTTACAGAAATGAACTATACTACCCAAACCATTATTTAATTTTATAGTTTCATTTGTATAAATATGGGTACATTGTCCACATCTACCACAAGAATTAGTAGCCCTTTTAATATTTCCATAGTTACTGTCCCTTTCAAAAATTCTTTTGAAGTTAATACCTATTTTATAAGTAAAATGGGGTCTATTGCCTACTGCTTCATGTACCTCCTTATTGGTCTTAAGTATTGACCAATTGGTTTCCAAAATTTTGGTGAATTCTTCAGTAAAAACATTAAATTCAGTTGTACAAGTCCCTTGATAATTTATTTTTTCCTTATCAGATTCCTCTGTTTTCTTAAAAGGTTTACCCAATAATGACTTGAATTTTGTCCCCCACCCATTATACACTTCTTCTAAAATACCACCAACCAAAACTTTCGGATACCCCCTCTCAATAAATTTTTCACCTAAGAAAACAAATTCTTCATAAAGATCTTCAAAGTCAGAAGTCATCCGTGCTACCCTTACAGCCTGCCCTTTAATAAGACTCCTTTTTTGATGAAAGGGATGATGACTATCAAAATGTAAATAACCATTACACCATGTCTCCTTATGAAAGATCCTAGACTTAAAACCTAACCCTACTTTGCTAACTGTAAGGTCAAGAAAATTAATACTATTTTCTCCAACAGTATGTGTAAATGACAAAAAATTTGTTGTTTTGTTGATATAAACCATGAATTCCTCCAAATATTCCTGTGTATCTTCCCATAGAACAAAAATGTCGTCCAAAAACCTATAATAACACTTCATAAATTTAAAATATGTACTATTGAATATATGTCTCTCTTCCCATTCTAACATCACAAGATTGGCATAAATGGGGGCACAAGCTGCCCCCATAGCCACTCCACTCACCTGTTGGAAATATTCCCCCTGGAAGCCTATATAATTGTTGTCTAAAACAACTTCCATCAGTTCCAAAATCAGTTGTTTCTGATCTAGAGATGCTTCCAGATGTTTATGTATACTATCTTCAAAAAATTCAAAACCTACCAATCTTGGGATACAGGTGAACAAATCCTTTACATCTATGGTTAAAAAGATGCAATTTTCAGACCACATGTCATTATTAATTTTACCTAAAAAATCCCAAGAATCTTTAAGTATGTGATTTGTCTTTGTGACTGTACTCTTAATAGTTCTATCAATATAGACTGCCAAGGGATGTGTTTTTGAATGTTTTGCAGAAACAATAGGTCTGAAAGGTGGTTCAACAATAGATTTGTGGACTTTAGGTACACTGAAAAACTGTGAAATAGTAGGGTTAGGTTGGTTTAAAAAAAAAAATGGTCTTGTCTATTCTATCTTTTTCTTTCATAATATACATAGAGAGGTCAATCCATCCTACCAGTAGGCATTTTGTATCTCATTTACCAAAGCGTATGTGTTTGTATGTCTAATATGTTGGTAAGGAGATTATTATATTCTTCTCGATTGAATAAAACAACTCCCCCTCCCTTATCGGGCTTCATAATTCTAATATCGTTCTGTTTTTTGAAATCTAGTAATAATTTTTCTTCATCTCATCTCTACTTACATTACGATAAAATCCATCCTTTCTATTTTTATGGTAGGCTTCGTAAATCTCATTCGTAACAATATTTTCAAAGGTCAATATAGCTGGATGAAGTGGGGGGTTATATGTACTACTCCTATACCCCTAGCTAGCTCTCTATTAAATGTGGAACCTTCACTACCTGATTTTTTATGCAATAATTTGAGATTTAATTTCCTAAGGTATGTCTTAAGTTCTATCAATATATGTGCTAAATCCCCTAACTGGAATTTAACAAATTTAAAGCCTTTGGAAAGTAAATTGAAATGTTCAATACCCAAAACAATTGGTGTGTAGTTAAAAATCTTAAAACCCTTATATTCAAAAATAATGTTGAAGCCTACCATAAAAATAGAAAGGATAGATTTTATCGTAATGTAAGTAGAGATGAAGAAAAATTATTACTAGATTTCAAAAACAGAACGATATTAGAATTATGAAGCCCGATAAGGGAGGGGGAGTTGTTTTATTCAATCGAGAAGAATATAATAATCTCCTTACCAACATATTGTTAGATACCAACACACACGCTTTGGTATCTTACAATGAGATACAAATAGCCTATGGTAGGATTGACTCCCTCTTGTATGAATATTTGTTAGAAAATAGAGTAGACAAGACCATTTACAATTTCTTAAACCAACCTAACCCTACTATTTCACAGTTTTTCAGTGTACCTAAAGTCCACAAATCTATTGTTGAACCACCTTTCAGACCTATTGTTTCTGCAAAACATTCAAAAACACATCCCTTGGCAGTCTATATTGATAGAACTATTAAGAGTATTGTCACAAAGACAAATCACATACTTAAAGATTCTTGGGATTTTTTAGGTAAAATTAATAATGACATGTGGTCTGAAAATTGCATATTTTTAACCATAGATGTAAAGGATTTGTTCACCTGTATCCCAAGATTGGTAGGTTTTGAATTTTTTGAAGATAGTATACATAAACATCTGGAAGCATCTCTAGATCAGAAACAACTGATTTTGGAACTGATGGAAGTTGTTTTAGACAACAATTATATAGGCTTCCAGGGGGAATATTTCCAACAGGTGAGTGGAGTGGCTATGGGGGCAGCTTGTGCCCCCATTTATGCCAATCTTGTGATGTTAGAATGGGAAGAGAGACATATATTCAATAGTACATATTTTAAATTTATGAAGTGTTATTATAGGTTTTTGGATGACATTTTTGTTCTATGGGAAGGTACACAGGAATATTTGGAGGAATTCATGGTTTATATCAACAAAACAACTAATTTTTTGTCATTTACACATACTGTTGGAGAAAATAGTATTAATTTTCTTGACCTTACAGTTAGCAAAGTAGGGTTAGGTTTTAAGTCTAGGATCTTTCGTAAGGAGACATGGTGTAATGGTTATTTACACTTTGATAGTCATCACCCCTTTCATCAAAAAAGGAGCCTTATTAAAGGGCAGGCTGTAAGGGTAGCACGGATGACTTCTGACTTTGAAGATCTTTACGAAGAATTTGTTTTCTTAGGTGAAAAATTTATTGAGAGGGGGTATCCGAAAGTTTTGGTTGGTGGTATTTTAGAAGAAGTGTATAATGGGTGGGGGACAAAATTCAAGTCATTATTGGGTAAACCTTTTAAGAAAACAGAGGAATCTGATAAGGAAAAAATAAATTATCAAGGGACTTGTACAACTGAATTTAATGTTTTTACTGAAGAATTCACCAAAATTTTGGAAACCAATTGGTCAATACTTAAGACCAATAAGGAGGTACATGAAGCAGTAGGCAATAGACCCCATTTTACTTATAAAATAGGTATTAACTTCAAAAGAATTTTTGAAAGGGACAGTAACTATGGAAATATTAAAAGGGCTACTAATTCTTGTGGTAGATGTGGACAATGTACCCATATTTATAAAAATGAAACTATAAAATTAAATAATGGTTAGGGTAGTATAGTTCATTTCTGTAAGGGTAATTGTCACACAAAGATGTTAGTATATTTAGCCATTTGCACACAATGTTTGTCTTTTTATGTGGGGAAAAATGAAAGGACACTAAAGGATAGGATTTATGAACACATGAACAATATTAGAGTTAAAAAAAGATACTAGTGCCCTTTATAAACATTCTACTGTTTGTAGTTCTTTTAAAGGTTTTCAATTTGGTATTATTGACCTGGTGAAAAATGACCATAAGGGGGGTGATTTAAAGAATCTTTTATTATATAGGGAAGTGAGTTGGCAGTTGAGGTTGAAGGCTAATATTTTCCCTGGCTTGAATGAATACATTAGCATCAAAGCCATTTTGGTTGACAGAGCAGGGAAAGTATAAATTAATTTTAATTTCAATTTTAATATTTTAACAAAATGCATTATTTCCATTGTTATTTTTAGTTTTGGTCATATCTATTTAAAACAATACAAATAAATAAATATATATGTAATTAGTTGTTTGCTATAAGCAATTTTGTAAAGTCTAAAATTTCATTGTTTATGTACATAAAAAATTGTTAAAATATATACAGAAGTTCTTTAAGAGGATTAATATTATTCACTACATTTTTTATTGTGAAAGTTCAAATTAATTAATCTGGTACAGATGACCTTTTAATAATTTTTCAATTTAATTGTTTGATTGAGACAATTAAGCGTCTTATAAATATATGAGTGGTGCCATTTCTCATTTGTCTGATGAAGTCTATATGGGTAGACGAAAGTGCTTACCTTTATTGTTGGAATAAAGAATTTTTATATCATCCTTGGTGACTTGAAACTACTACTTTTTGAAATTATACATGTGACAAATGTTGTTAAATTATCTTTGTGCAGCACTGATATTATTATGGAAATCTGTCAATGCATTCAATGCTACAAAATGAGAAATAATAGATTATAAGTCTTGCCTAGAAGGTTAAATTCCTAGAGGTGCAGAGAAGAATCTTAAATTGTAAATGTGCTGGATATATGGAGGCAGCATCATTTAATTATCTTAGGAATGTTCTGTACATTTGCTTGTATGTATGCTGCTTATATGTATTCAGGATAGATAGATAGATAGATAGATAGATAGATAGATAGATAGATAGATAGATAGATATATTACTTGAAATTTTTGTATGATGCAGAAATTAAAAGTGACTTTTATTTCAACTAATGGAATTTTTAACAGTATCTAGCTTTGTGTGTTTCTTGTGACTTGTAAAATGAGTACAAATTTTAAAGGTTGTGCCTACTTGAGAGGGCAAATTTGTGCATTACATCCTGAAATCCGCGGGGCATGAATTTATGTATAAGCACATATTTAAGTGCTATGATTTTGGATCTTCTGCTATAACTTTGAAAGCTGACAGGTTGAGAAGTTTGTACATGACACTATGACCAGGCAACAGTTAATAAGCTCACTAAAGTCCTTCCAAGGCCTAGTGCCAATCTTTAAGTACCATAAAAACTGTTACACTTAATAGGGGACCCAGTCAGCTACAATATCATTTTAAACTTTTCAAAATAGTTGCACTTTAAGATTACTGAATTGAATCTAAACTTCATGCAATCAATAATGAAAAAAAACGCATATCCTCTTCAGTGCTATCATCACTTATCAATCACCAGACTAGCCTTCAGTACATCATAAGATGAATCAGCTACAACTACAATTCATCAGGACATATACCAGCAGGCAGAAGTCACTATAAAAATCATTATCTTTTTCATTCGTCCTTCACAGCTGGACATTTCTTACTGAACACTCTCATCTTGATTGCCCAACCTGCAGTATAAAAGTCCTCTAATTCTAGTTAAGCCAGAATATAAGAAATCAAGAAATAACACTGTATGATTTTTTCAATGAAGAAATACTAAGTATAGGTAATTTATTTGGTATAACCAAAATTCATAAAAATATTGACAAATATCTCAGGCCTATTGTGTTTTCACTTGTTCCAAGTTAGAACCCATTTCTAAGTTTGTTGCTAGGGCCTTTTTAAAGTGGCTGAATGTACTCCATATTTTATTAGAGACAGTTTTCATTTTATCAAAACTATTCAAAGACGAGTTGTATATGATAATGGCTTTTGCTAACAGTCGATGTATGGTCCTTGTATAAAGTCATACCACATGATGTTGGAGTGTAATGAGTTTCACGTATGATTTATAAAGGTACCCAAAATACTACTGAGGAAGGTAAGTTTTTAATGGAAAGTATGACTCTGTTTCTTAATAATATTTTTTATCGTCGAAAAAAAGGTGGGGTTATGGGTGCCAGGATGGCCCCAAACTATGCCAATTTAGTTTTGTCATCTTGGGAGATGACTATTGTATATAAAATTACATGTTTCACACAAATTAACTCATATTCATGTTTTATTGACAGTATATTTTTTTACTTGGGAAGGTGTGAGGAAGGTCTTAATAGGTTTATTAAAGAAGTTAATTTCAGTACTACATTTTTGAAATTTGCATGTAATAAAGGCAAAATCAAGGTTATTTTTTAGATGTGGAGGTATATAAAAAGTGGAAATTAATAATTTATATACAGTTAATAGTTATAAGAAAATGGCAAGTAATGTGATTTTGCACTGTAGCAGTATACATCTCACTTATTTACAAAATAATCTGGTTAAAGGTCAGGGTATAAGAGTGAAACATCTCACTATGGAGGTTGAAAAAGCTGAAGGGTTGTTGCAAGAAATATATAAGAGATTTGTTATGAGGGGATATCCACATAACTTTGTCACTGAAGTTATACAAAATGTCACCCACAATGATATCAGTGAGGTAGACCATTCTAGTGCCAATGAATTGGACACTAATTGGATTATTTCTACGCCTTTGGCTTTTACTATTGATAGTACTGAGATTAAAAATGTTATGATTAGGAAATGGATTATTATGACTGGAAGTGAGGAGGTTTATAAAAGGCCTGCAAATAAAAAGATGTCCAATGCTGAGAGTAAGAACACTTTTAATTCCAAAAAACAGATAAAAACAAATAAAAACAGGTAAGCGCTTTCACGATTGCTCGCTTCTTCAGACCTTAACAAACAGTATGAAAAAACAGGCCTTTAAATACAAAAAACTTCCAGTTAATTAAAACTGTTGGGTGTTAACACTTATCAGTGAACTAAGCCTCTCTTCTTTATGTGAGGCTTTAAAGCAACAGCACTATTCAAACCAGGTGGCACATATGCTTTAAAGTTGACAATCCATTTTAACTCAGCAAATTCAGTCTCATTACTCAAATCCCCTTCCCTTAAACTTTCATTTAATTTCTGTAGTACTAAGAACTTAAAGCTGTGACTCATACCAGCTTCAGATACATGTTTTACTAATGCATTAATTAATTTATTATTTCGTATATCACTCTGATGCTGCAGAATCCTGTCCTTAAACATACAATTTGTCTTTCCTGTGTAATATGAATCACATACATTACACTTAGCCATATAGACCAAATTTTTTGTACAGCAATCTGAATAAAAGGACAGATGCATAGGTTCCATACTTAATGGATGCATAATCAAGTGGGTAGACCATATATAACTGCATGCCTTACAAAACCGGCATGCATGAATGCCCTTACGCTGGGAGGTGAGGTGCCTATATGGTTCAGTGTGTGTATAACAGAGTCGCTGTTTTAAGTTCTTGGTATTTTTAAAACAAAACTTAAGAAATTGTTCTATATGTTCACTGACAGAGGGATCAGTCAACAGGATAGACCAATTTTTCTTTATGACTTCACACACTTTATTAACCTCTGCTGAATAGGTTAAACAGACCCTATTTATACCCTTGTTGCTATTAGCCTCTGTGTCCCTCACTATACTTGAGGAGCTGTCAGAGAAGTAAGGCTTTACTTTGACACCAACCAATGTATTCAGTTCTCTAATTTTCTTATCTATCTCACTGCCCTTATAGCCCCTCTTCAATACATCTGCCTTTAGCACTGTTAAAGCTTGCTCTAAAGAGTCAGCATTAGTATGCAATCTCATGCACCTAAGAACCTGATTTTTAACCACGTTCCTAGTAACGTGGGATGGATGCATACTAGAATGATGTAAGAAGTTATTTTTCCTGCATGGCTTCCTGTACATTTTAGTGGACATATTACCTAATGCATAGTGATGTTCATAAATTCACTTCCTAAATGTTTTATTGGTTTTACCTACAAAATATGCATCACACATCAAACACTGGACATAATAAGAAATCTATCTTTGCTCACAGTAATGTCTAAAAAATCAATGATGTCAACAGAGTAATGCAGAGAAAGACAAATAATTAGTTGACGTCTTCATCCATAGTACCATCCCAAACAACTTTTGCTGCAGGTTTATAAAAGGGTGAGATCAAACCCTTTATTTATTAATGAAGGTACAAATATTAAAAACATGTTACAGTATCCATCTAACATTAAGAATAAATGTGCTGATTTCAAAAGGGCACCTATAAATATTTAGGATGCAGTGTGCTTAGGTACATCCCTAGAAGTCTGAATTTTTATTGTGCTTCAACTCAGAATACTTACCATAGTCCTGTTTTTTACATCTGGTTCAACTTATATTTCTTATTATGTCCAGTATTTGATGTGTGATAGATATTTTGTAGGTAAAACCAATAAAACATTTAGGAAGAGAATTTATGAACATCACTATGCATTAGCCAGTCTATTGTTTGTGATAAGTTTAAAAGATTTTGTTTTCTGTGTCTGATTATGTTCCTGAAATTTTTAATGACAGCAGAGAAGATGAACTGGAATTTTATGAAATGAAGTAACAGATTTTATTGAATACTTATGTTCATACTTCTCAACTGCCCAGATTTTCACTGAATGTCCAGATGTTTGCCTTATATATTTTTTGTCTGTTCCTTGTAAAATGTTGGTTATCTGGCAAATCACTGGCTAATTATTGAAGATTTAATTCAAAATAATGACAGACATTTCAGTTTTAAACTTCATACCCATCAGGAAAGTCATGCTAATGTAAAACCTTTGATTCTATCAACTTTCTAAATTTGTAAGTGCAGTATTTAAAAATTGTCCATATTTGAAGGTCTTTCTCTCCCAATTTTTATGGCTTTGTCCAGATTTTTTGCTCTAAGAGGTTGAGAGGTATGCTTATGTCACTCCTAGTCTCAAAGAGGTATTAATTATCTATTGCTTAAAAGAGACAGGAATTGTAAGAGATGTTCATAATGAGAGGGATTTTGTTTGTTAATTGATGAGGTGACCTTTTTTTTCCATTTAAAAAGGAGGTGTTTTAAGTAGCTTTATTCTGATGAATACATGTCTATGTTGAAAGAACCTAACAAATATATTTATTTCATATTTTGCATCCATGGTGTTTTTCATGCAGACTGAATATTGTAAGCTGAAAAAGGAGTGCGGGTCAACATTCAAACTTTCATACACTTGACACAGTTCAGACAATCTACTTTCTCTGTTATACACGTAACTCTGGAGTCCATTCTCTGACTCTTGTACTTTATCATGGTAATTTTATCTTCTGCCATAAATATTCCCACTTCAGCTTAACTAAGTTTTCTTCTTACTACCCCAGTCTCGCTTTTCACAGAAATGACAAGAGTCAGCTTATTTATAAACCCTTTCAACAGCTACACAGTCTTCAACACACTTTTCATAAACTCAGAACATTTTTCTGTGTTCTTTTCCACATTCAGTAAAGTAAGCTTGAACAAACCCTCCTGAGACACATGTAACATTTTGAAGTTAAAAGTGTTTTAAAAAGCAGCAACCTTTTTTATTTTACACCAGCAACCATGTAATTCGCCAGCTACTGCGAGGTCAGTGTCGTCATTACATTTGTTGTAAAGATTACAATAGTGTCTCACCAAACAGCACACTGATTCTGAAAAAGCTACCTTCACAAGTACTTTTTATCAACTTTAACTAAAACCTATTACATATAGTTTTAAGCAAGTGTTAATGAAGCAACTAAAAAGATGACTTTTTAACTCAGGCAGCATGGGATTTCTCTCATAGTTGTTTGTTTCTGTGATATGATCCAGGGAAGCATAAATATAATTCAATATGCAAAGCATCAATGGAAGAAAATCTATACATTACATGCCTGTCCATAATATGCAAATGTCTCAATTGCTTTACTTTGTCCTCTCTATTGTCTTGCCCATGCTGACCTATACTCTAGGCATGTGCCTCAGCTTATTTGTTCATTTCACCTCTCTTCTCCTATTCGTGCGTACATCTTTCCATTATTTTATTCTCCGCCATACCCCAAAGTAAGACATTCCAAGAAAATGAGTTATTCCCATGAAGCGATATTCCTAATATTGCTTTAACATTTTCAGTGTATTTGTTCCCCCTTGTTACCCTGTCTGTCCTTCTTATCTCCACCTCTTCCACTTGACCTGAATAGTTTTTGTGTTCAAATAAAATTTTGCGAAACCTCTCTCATCCAGAGTGTACCTGCTAATGTACTAAATTATTTTATGCTTAAATTCTGCCCATGTTTTCATTATTATAAGTACAGTCTTTTGTGCATCTCCTTAATACCCCTTTCTGGGGGCAGAGCTTGCCAGTGTAGTAGCTGCAACTGAATTACTGTGTGCCATCACATGATATTTACATTCTTTGTTTTCTTCACAGCAGGTAATAATTGTCAAACTACCATCATATTTAGTATTATAACTGCTTAGAGAGACAATGACTAGGGCCATGCTAGGCCTTCTGGATGGCATAACATTACTATCTCTTCAGCAGATCACCCTGTGGACCTAAAGGACAGAGGGTCTATATTAGATGAGCAACTGATCCAATGTTCGAATCATAGATGGTTGACATCATATGATCAAACGTCGGAAAGGTCGAAGGTGAAAGTCAACGTCTTTTCATGTGCAGAATGGGAAATTTTCCCTTTCTGCACTGAAGTGCCTTCTCGGTGTTGGTATATTTAAGTGGGGGGGGTGCAGGGGCGCTTGCCCCAATCCTCAGAGCGGTAAGGTACGTTTTTTTTTTTTATTATATAGTCGATGTTTCGAACTTCGCTTATGTGAGGTTCAAAGTTTTGAAACTTCGACTATATAATATAGACACAAGACTAAAGTCAGAAAATGACAGACATTTCAGAAAATTCATGCTACTGCAAAACCTGTTGTTCTATCAACTTTCTAAATTTATAAGAGCAATATTTAAAATGTGTCCCTATTTTTGGGCCTCTGTCCCACTTTTATTTATGGCTCTGTCCAGATTATTTGATCTCAGGTTGAGAGGTATGGTCAAAGCCTGGGTCATAAAGTTAGTGTTCCTTTAGTCTTCTATCTCACTGCAATTTTCACAACTTTGAGAAAGTCATGCCCATAATCAAAGAACATCAGGCTGCCACCAAGCATTTTCAATCAAAATCAGACGTTCTTAAGAAAAAAATGCACCACAGAAATACTGTATGTTTCATCAATCTAGTAGAGGGCAAATGTAGCACTTGGGCCCTAATGGTGATCAACTTCCATGGCTAAAAATAATGAAGTACGTGAACTATGCTGACAGAAAACACATTTTAGACTCCATTAGGAAAGGATGAATATCTTAGCTTGGGGCAGATAATAAATAGCCAGTTACACATATTTTTTTCTGCCCTGACTATGGCAATATGGAGGGCCTTCACACATGTTCATCAGCTGTGTTATAGGAATGTTTATGTTTTCTGCAAACATTCATGATAAGTAGAGGAATATTTATTATAAGCCTGCTAATGGTATGTCAGAGTTTCCTCAAAAAAAAAAAAAAAACTGGTTACTTTAATTCATGCAAGTTAGTATGATGTCAACACCCAGCTATAAATGGTTCTTTGGAAATTCCTGGCAGTAGCAAAATGTGCTCAGTGCTCAAGCCACCAATCCTCAGGGGCCAATTCTCTTCCAGGGTCAGTAATAAACCTGTCCTCATTACTCAGGAAGCAGCTATCCCTGCAGTTATTTCAACTTGTTGTGGAGAATCTGTTTCAAGCTGTGACCTCAAATGATGACATGACACTGGACACAAATGACCACCAACCCCCCCCTCCATTCCAACTGACGGCAGTCTGAAGAAACCTGTAAATATTAAACCTAAACAAGTTACACTGAAGATGTTCTCAGAAGCCTGGAAGGAAAATGTCAAGAAAACTTCCAGCAAGTGCAGTAAGTGAGCTGTCTTAAATAATCTGTTTTATTAAACTATCCTGTAGTACAGACCCAACTTAGGAGCTGAATCAGGGTCTTTTAGACCCTCAGCTGTACTAATTCCAGTTAAGAGACTGGGAGTGTATAATTCCATCACTCAGTACCATGTCACTCGTGTTTCTTTTTCATAGTGTTATTTATATCACCCTTTGGGTGACTTGTTATAAGAGCATCATTATTCAATTAGTTACTGTTTTTAGAAGTAACTGTCTTATTTTTAAATTTAGAGACCTCAGTTTCCCTATCAAACATCTCATGTTTCTAAAGTTTGTTACAAAACTCTTTAGTAAACATCATCTTTATATAAAAAAACTTAAAATTGCATTGAGGCACATCAGAATTTTCTTTCCCAGATGACAGTGCCTCAAGAGGAATAGCTCCAACAGATCATCCAGACATAGGTTCATGGGTAAATACTCTGCTAGCTGCCCTTGAGGGCCATTTTAAGCCTGGAAAATTTTCCTTTTTGTGTTCAAATTAATCTATCCCATTTAGATAAAGATTGGCCCTAACCATCTCATGGTTGATAATTATATATTTCCCCTAATGAGAATAACTTAGATCACACCATAGATAATTTGAGGGAGACCCATGTATGGGATAAAGCAATTAGGAACTGCCTGTGCCCATTAGTAGTACAGACGACAATCCTGGGGTAATTTTTTTGTTTCCCATCCACAGATCCAAGTTGCACTTGAATATGACATGGATGAACTTTGTTATAAGTGGATGGGAGTCTGCTCCACAGCAGCAGTATCCTCTGCAAGATATACCCATCCCACCAAACTGTTTCTGTTGATGTTATAGAAGAGGTTTAGATCCCTTGGCTGAGTATTTCTGATGCCATTTGACTTTCTGATATGCAGCAAAGCTATCAGTACTAGGTCGGAAGATGACTTCTGTGCCAAACACAGATCACCTCTTAGCAGTCTGTAGGATACCAAGTGTAGTTATAGGGCTTTGAGTTGCTCCATGTACGATGTGCTGTTTAGGTGTTGTATCCTTTAAGTAAAGTATTTCTTTGGGCATTCCAGTTGTTGCATGTGTCTGGACAGATACATGTCAAAGGAGACATTATATTTAATGACTGGCCTAATGAGGATTGAGTAAATGAGGACAATGACATCCCCAGATCAAGATACAATCTCTTTGTACATAAGATGTTCAATATAATAGGAAAAGAAAACAAAAGTAGCATTGATCATTGAAATTACCACACACAGTGATTACAGTGTCTTGTGTACAGAGAGACACAAAGTCATAAAATATCAGGATCTGCAGGCAGAAATGAGAGCAATGTGGAAGAAAGATAGCCAGGCAGTTCCAATAGTAGTATGAGCAATGGGTCTTATAGAAAAGAATCTACAATCATATTTAGATATGTTACCAATACATGTAACCCAGTATGACTTGCAGAAGCAGTCATTACTGGGTACATTGCAAGTGCTGCGAAGAGCACTTTTGGCTGACGTCAAAGATTGAAACAATACTAATTTCATGAACTTTAATCATACTTTGACTTTGGAATGGGGTCCATTCCATCACGGTATTAGAAACCAAAAAGATTAGGTCACTGTCCACATAAGTTCCCAAATCCCAAACAACTGGGCCATCTCTTAGGGATGTATTGTTAATATGGTAGTTCCCTTTGATAGATGACTTCCAAAAGGATACAATAATTCATTTTTTGGCATTTAGTTTCAGTCCATAATTTTGGCATCAGTTATTTATTTGGGACAAAAGTTCCTGCAGGATAGTTAAGCCATTTGGGTATTCGATGACTTCTCCAAGCTAGCAGTCATATACAAATGTATTCAGCTACTTCCATTTGGTATTGGCTTTTACTTCGAAAATGTAGATGCCAAACATATTAAAAGGTGAGGTTTTAATCTTAATGACTAAGAAACTAGGATAGGAGTGTTTGTCAGAGAAGAACTAAATAAGTGGTAATAAAAACTAATTTACAATCCCATCCTATTACCCTTAGCAATTGTGGAGCCAGATTGTATATCCCAGATAAACAGCTTTCATTCCCTGAGCTGAATGACCATCATCATGCTGGCTTTATGACAAACAGGTCCACTACAGACCACTTCTGAGTATTATTCACATTGATCCAGGTTGTTAATTCTATACCTGAACTACATATTATAGTTTTAACTGACTCTGAAAAAGGGACAGTCTTTAGCTTCTAGTTTCCACCAACGTCTTTCAGACCATTAAATCACTTTATCATGCCCTACAGATAATTTTTCTCATAAATACTATTATACATCTTCTTTTTCACCTACACAGGAGCACCAGGCAAGGATGGCCATTGACCCCCGTTCTTTGCCTTAGCAGTTGAGCTGCTAGCTCAAGCTATTTCTCAAACCACTCTGAGTAGGTCAGGAGATAAATGAACTACTAGTTAAATTACTGATAGTCATCAATGACTGGATAATTCTTATCTGGAGCCCCTACAATGAACTTCTCTTGCTTCTTAGCTTTTTTAATTTATGCAGGCGTCTGAGCCAAGCTTTTTCAAATTATTCAGGTTTCTGAACTAACAGTAAACAGCAGCAAAACAGACATCTTTGCAGAAAATGGGCTGCCGTAGGGGTCAAAGCCATGATCACAGCTCACTCTTCTCAGCTATCCCTAATACTGCCTCATATTTTTGCCCTGCCCTTGAAAATATGTCAGGTAAATTACTGACAATAAGAGTCAGTCAGTCAATAATGCATGTCAATGCAATCTGTTTTTCTATTATTTTTTTAAGTGAATTAAGTGTAATATTTTAAAACTAATCATGGTTTTGGCCCTTTGCCCCCTCCCACTATTATTTTTGGCTTTGTCCAAAATTCTTGATAAAGAAAGGTTAGAGGCTCAGTAAAACAGGATTCTATAGGTATTGCTGAACTGAAACTGTATGCTGCTGCATTCACTATAAAACTTACCTGTCAGTACTGTAGTGTACTATATGCATACCAGTCAACCTGCAGACATTGCAAATAGCTGCAAAGGCTCTTGAAAAGAAGGTAAACACAGCCAAAGATCTGGACATTTAATTATCACAATGTCTACATATAACCCCTCCCACTTCTTTTGGAATTGTGGGATGTTGCACAGATACACAAGTTTAAAAACTGAGAGTGACAAAATGACACAAAAAAATAAGCATTTTACAATTTATTTATTGTGAGCTAATATTCAAAAAAAATTATCATTCTCTGTGTTTTTGCTTAGATTTTTATAAATAGGTATGGTAACACATCTTATTAACTGCAGTCAAGGTTATCTTTCATTGTCTTGCAATTTAGCTCAGAATGTTTAGGCTTTGAGACACTAACAAGCTTTACCCTATACTCCTTGGTTTGAGTCCCTTGTTTCTTTGCAAAACTGGATGACTGAGCAAGTCATTTAACCAAAAAGTGTTCCCATTCAAACAAAATATAATACGTTAACCTCTCTTCTAGAACCAGTATATGAACTTAATGCTGCAATTAGAAGCTGTAACTTTCTAACTCATATGTAGCTACTACTACCTGTTTGCCCTCATCTGATAAAGCTTTGCTGGATTCTCTTCCATTTTTATCTCCTTTCACTTTTGTTGTCTCCATTTCTCTTGACTTTCCTGGTGTTTTGAGATCAACCTCCACCCCCCAGTGTGCCAGGTTAGTGAAAGATATAACATTTCAAATGTTTCTGGTAAAATTTTTCATGTGCAACAAAAAGAATTTTTTTGTGAAGCAATATCACAAATAACTTCAAATGTATACTAGAACCTTATACAAATGCATAACTTTTAACCTGTCAGTTTTCAGACCCCTAGCAAGATCCTTCAAAAATCATGACAGAAGATCCAAAATTCAAAATATAGCAATACATAAAATAACATCTGACTGCTATGCAGCACAAACTTCAAAACAATTTATTTATTTATTTATTTTTATTTTATTTTACATTTGTTAACCAGGAGAGTCCAACTGGACACAGGTCCATTTTCATCGGAGGCCCGGGGAGAAAAGCTCCAAGTTAGTTAAGTTACAAGTTGGTTAAACAAGTTGGTACAGAGCATGTTTACACCAAAAATCATATATATTTTTTCCTTAAAATAAATACTTTTGTCAATGTAGATATTTTATTTTTATTTATTTATTTATAATTTGTTGACCAGGATAGTACTCCGACCACTACTGACCACTTGCAAGTACTGCCTTGATGAAATAATTCACAAAGTAGAAAAAAAGTCAAACAGAGAGGCAATAAGCTTTACATACAATATATAACACTAACTATACAATACAGTTAATACAGTTAACACATTATGAGAGAAATGTGCCATTTACATTATTATATTGTAGGTTTACATTGTGAAGGAAATGGTGTGGACTAATGAGTTTTGGGGCATAGCAGAGTGCTGCAGGTATAGGCAACAGGTGTTAGTAGTTGAGAGAGACTAGAGAAGGAGAGGCCCTCAGCTGCATGACTATTACAATCTGATTTGGTGTGGAGGAAGTTTTTGAACTCTGAAGGTGGGAAAGGAGAGGGGAGACTGTAATTCCTTTAGGTGGGAGGGATTCCCATAATTTAGGAGCAAGGATCGAGATTCAGTGTTGCTTGGTTTGTGGGTGAGTATTTTGGGAGAAGCATCTGAAGTTGTCGTGTGCATGTTTGGTGTAAGGTTTGATAAATACTGGTGGAGAATAGGTTAGGTTGGATAAGTCTGAAGATGAGACAGCCTAGTAGCAGGTTTACTCTGTGCTGCTTTTTTTGAGGGTGAGGCAGTGGTGCTCATGAGAAGGTGACTTAGTGATGATGTGACAGATTTTGTAGTGTGGTGGTGTTTTTGTTAAAGGCCATGCCTATTACAGGTAGTCCATATTTTATTTGGCCAGAAGAACTCCATTGCCTATAGCTGTCCTGTCTAGATCAGATGGTAGAGTGAAATTTTCCTAGCCTAGAAAAGAAGTGAGTTTACTTTTACTCTTGAATTCTTAATATGGGTGTGGAATGTTAGTGGCTGGTCTGGCCACAAATCAAGGTATTTGAATGAGTTGGTTGTTTCTTTAGTATGCCTCAAAGGGATGCAATATTGAGTGAGAGTGACTTTGATGATTTTTTTAAGTTTTTGGGTGGTGTCAAAAAGCATGCTTTTTAATTTTGTTGGATTAAGTATTAGTTTATGGTTAATGAGCTAGGAATTTGGGGAGTTATGGTCTTTTTGCAGCTGTGCATCAGATGTAGAGTGGTCGTGCTGGACCTAAAAATGACCAGTCATCATCACAGAGGATGATTTGTAGTGCAGAAAGGTCACAATATAGTTTATAATGGAAACAGAGAAGAGGTGAGGAGCTATGATAGAACGTTGGGGTACTCCCAGAAAAGGAAGTGTGAGCTGAAAGAAGTAAAAGCTTAATTTAACTTTGAAGAATCTGACAAGAATTCTTGGAACCAGGTAATGGATGTACCACTGATGCCAATGGTCTAAAGAGAGAGAAAGTGCTGTTGCTGATCAATTAGGTCAAAGGCTTTTGTGCAGTCAATGAATATTGCTCCTGTCAAGTTGCTTTTATACATAAAGAGGAGATTATCATCAGTTAGGCAAAAAACAGCTGTCATTGTACTATGACTTTTCCAGAATCCATGCTGTCTTAAAATAAGGAGGTGGTATTGCTGACTGTAGCTTGAGTTGCATATAAATTATTTTTTGTAGTACTTCACCAAGAGTGGGTAGAACTGAAATAGAATGAAAGTATGAGGTGTTTTGAGCTTAAGATTGTTTAGGTGGGAGGGTAAAGACTGCTGTTTTTCAGATGTTTGGCATTATATTTTGTATCAGGTAAAGGTTAAAGATGTGATGAAGATGATGGGTTAGAAAGTAAAGTTGGGTAAAATCGTCCCATAAATGTAGATGTCCTACTCTTTACTGTTTCAGCATTTATAACCTAAGGGATCTCCTGCAAGGATAGCCCAATGTCAGGCCAGTGCACCAAAACCTTTAGTACTAACTAAGAGGCGTCATACATTACAACATTTAGTACCTGCAAGTCATGGAACATAAAGGTGACGTATGAATGCATGTACTCAGAACTGAAAAAGCCCCGGGGGAACACAGTGCACCTAGGGACAAGGAAAAACATGTGCAATCAAAAGGGAAAAAAAAGAAGAGCCCCTCAGCCAGGACATCAAGAAAGAACAGGCTAGAGCAAAGGGGCAGGAGGGAAGGGGCAAATACTGCAACAGTGAAGAGCAGGACATCTACTGTTATGGTAAGATTTTACACAACTGTACTATGTCCTTCCATATCACTGTTGCAATATTCAATAACCTAAAGGAGAGTACAAAAGCTCAAGAGAAAGCCTGGGAGGAGGACAGCATGGAAGAACCCTCAAGAAACACATGCAAGATAACCCTGGCAAAGCCAGCTCTGGCCTTGGAAATAACATCCAGCTTGCAATGTTTAGTGAAAGTATGAACAAAGGACCAAGTAGCAATTTCAAGGATGGAATTGATATCCAGCCCCTTGAAAAAAACTCCAGAGGAGGCAACAGCTCTGGTAGAATGAGCCTTTACTGATGAGGAAAGACATTTACCATTAGAAGAATAACAAAATTAAAAAGCCTTATGAATCCAGGAAGAGATGATTTGCTTATAAACAGCCAAACTCAAAGACATGGGATGAAAGGAAACAAAAAGCTGCTCAGATTTGCAAATCTATAGTTTTATTCTAATAATATCTGAGCTGTCCATGAAAATTCACAGTGTGAAGGACCTTCTCGCTGGCAGACTGAGAAGAAGAAAAAAAGGAAAGCAGATGAATAGGCTGATATAGGGACAACTCGTTGACCTCCTTGGGTGTAAAAGAAGGATTATTATGAAGAGACACCCTGTCTCAGTAGAAAACTAAGAAAAGAGGAACAGCAATTAGAGCCTGATGTTCAGGCACTGACTTTACTGAAATGAGAGCCAAAAGAAGAACGGTATTCCAAGTACAATACTGTAAGGAAGCTAAAGAAATAGGCTCAAAAGGAGCCTGAGTCAAATTTTCAAGTACAAAACTGAGGTCCCATGAAAGCAGGAAAGGCTTCCTGGGAGGCCTGATATAAAGAATGCCTTTAAGAAATTGCTTAATCTCGAATCTAGAGGCTAAAGGAGGAGTCAAGGGCAAACAAGCAGAAACTGCTGACAGGAGAGCTTTAACTGAAGAGTATGTTAACCCAACATGGAGCAGTTCACACAAATAAGAGAAAACCAGAGGTTCCTCCACAAATAGGTGGTCCTGATGGTGAGAAAGTAATCAGGCAGAAATATTTTCCATTTGGACATATATGATTTCCTGGTAGAGGGTTTTCTGGCCTCCTGCAGGACTCAAAGCACATCCTCAGAAAAAAGGTGCCTAAAAGGTATCAAAACTGTATGACCCACAGCATCAGTTGAAGCGTGGATAAATTAGGATGAATGAGAGACCCTTGTCTTTTGTGAGAAGTTCCACCTGGTGAGGTAACTTGTGCTGACTGCCCCTGCCCAAGTGAGAAAGAAGGGGGGAAACAATGCTGACTGGGCCAAAATGGAATCACTAGCAACATTTTGGGAGAGTCCTGCCTGATCTTGTGTAAGACTCACGGTGACAGGGGAAGGGGAGGGAAGGAATACAGAAAGCCCCTTCCAAGGAAAAAACAGGGCATCCAATTTCCAAGCCAGAGGACTTGGGACTCTGGAACAGAATAGAAGAAGTTGTCTGCTCAGAGGGAAGCAAAAATATCTATCTGAGGAATATCCTACCAATGGACAATGCCCAGGAACATATCTCTGTGAAGCATCCATTTGTGAGCTTGTGCGCTGCACCTGCTTAAACAGTCTGCCACTAGAGTGTGCTCAGAGAGAATGTAAAATGGTTGAAGAGTTACTTGATAATGGACAGCAAGGTCCCAGACCTGAAGAGCTAGTCTGAAAACAAGATAGGCCCTTATACCTCCTTGCTTGTTGACATACCTCATCAATGTGTTATTGTCTGAGAAAATTTTGAGGGGCCTGGGATGAAAGAGGGAATGAAAAGCTTGAAGAGCTAAAAGCAGAGCCATCATCTCCTTTATACTGATGTGGTCTGACCTGTGGTGAAGTGGCTAGAGACCCTGAGCCTTGAGAGAGCCAAAGGAGGCCCCTCCATCCCCTGTCTGAGGCACTTGTAAAGAGCCTTGATTTGGGACTGCACCTGAAAAGGAGACCCGGGTTGAGAGAAAGTTGATCAATCCACCACTGAAGTTCAAGCTTGAGACAGGGTAGGAAAGGTACCAGGAAGTCCAGAAGGTGGCAATCTTGAGTCACACTGACATGAGATACCACTCTCATATGGAGCCTGGCCAGAGGGAGCATGGGAATGATGAAAGCCATAAATCCAAGGATCCTGAGAAATTCCCTGGTGGTGACTAAAATGAGAGGAAGCACAGACTGGAAAAAGGCAGTAAGAGAAAGAACCTTGGGCGTAGGCAGAGGTGCCAGCTTGAGAATGGTCTGAAGCCTGCAGTCAATGAAAATATGATCCTGAGAAGGTATCAGATCTGATTTCTGAAAGTTTATGGTGAAGCACATACTCTGAAACAGGGAAATAGTAAACTGGAGATCCTGTAGCAGGCACTGGGGGAAGAAGCTTGAATGAGCAGATCTTTCAGGTAGGGAAAGATCTGAACTCCTCTTATCCTGCAAAAGGCAATGACAGGAATGAGGAATTTGTTGAATACCCTTGGGGCAGTAGAGAGGCCACAGGACAAAGTAGAGAACTGAAAATGCAAGGAAGAAACAGAGAAACATAAACATTTGTTGTAAAGGGAGTGGATGGGGATATGAAATTAGGCATCTTTGAGATCCAGTGAGACCAAAATGGCCTGGGGTAGAAGAAAGATAGAGTCTGAAGAGACAGCATTCAAAAGGAAGGAATCTTGAGAAAAGATATTGATCTAGGAAAGATCCAGAACTGGTCTCCAAGCACCTTTATTTCTGGGAACCAAAAACTTCCTGGAATAAAAATCCACCCCTACCTGGACAGCAGGCACAGCTTGAGTGATGCCCTGGACAAAAAGACAATGGAGCACCTCTAGGAAAAGAGGAAGTTGTTTCCAAGGAGGACAATGGATGACCAAAAAGGGGAGGAAGGGGTTGCCAAACCATGAAATATCCCTGGCGGATAATGGTCAGAACTGAAGAGTCTGTTGTGATCCTTAACCAATTTGGAAAAGATAGGGAAAGAAAGATGAGTAATGTAACCCATCTGAGGGAAAGAGGAAACAAATTGTCAAATGGAATCTGCTAGTCCTGAATAGCAGTTTTCTGGGAGGTAGGGGTTTGAATAGACTTAGCAGGAGAAACACATTTAGAATACTCTTTCCTTTAGGCAGAGGGTGAGACTGCCTATGAACAAAAGCAGATTTGGAGGGATAATTCCTCTGAAACTTAGGAATAGGAAAAACAAAAATATGTTTTTATCCTTATCCTGGAGAGATCTGAAAAGTTGAGCAGCACCAAAAATATTTTCATTATCCAAAGGAGCATCCAATAGTTTGGCCTTGATGTCATCAGGCAAAGACTGAAGATGAAATCAAGAGTAACGCCTCATAACAGAACCAAAGGCAGCAGCCCTGGAGGAGGTATCAGCTGTATTGTGACTGCATTTGATAGAGTGGTGGGCAAGAAGCCTTCCCCTCAGAGTCAGGAAGGTCAGAAACTACTTTGGAAACCTGAGAAAGAAGGGCCAAAACAGACCTGGTCAGAAATGCAAATGTTTTTGCCCAGCCTCTCCATAGCCCTACCAATCTTATCTGAATGGAGCAACTCGGTAGGTGGCAACAATTTGTAGGGTTTGTCAGAAGAGATAGACACTACAGAAGGGTCAGCAGAAGGGCATTTATAAAGAAATGTACAGTTCTTATGTACCTTGTAAAATCTATTAGGTTTTTTGGGTGCAGGGGGCTGAGAATCGGAGGCCACAGAAGCTGCTGTAAAGGTATCCATGAAGGGAGCCAAAACTGGGGGAACAGCTGATGGCTTAGGAGACTCCATCTGGAGGTGGTCATAATACCTTTCCTGAATATCAGAGACTTGAGAGCAGTTCCACTTAAAAAATTCCATCATACGGGTAACAGTGTCCACAAAGGAGAGTTCCTCCAAAGGGGAATCTGGACTAACCGAATCTCTTCTTCTGAATCATAGTCCATGGGGGAAGGGATATGAGAAGAGTAAGCCAGGGACTCCTCCCCAGAATCCAGATCCTCATCTGAAGTGTCTAGTTCCCTGGGTCATCTGAGATTCTCCCACAATGTCAGGAGCAGATATTTGTAAAGCCTCCCTAGACACGTGAAGTCAGATCCATGCTGGCCTCCAACAGGGTTGTAACAGAGAAATCCAAAGCCTCGAGAGACATCTGGGGGAGGCTGGACTGCAGCTGTATCATACCAAAGCTTTTTGGCCTTTTTCCTGGCAGACAGCTGACTCTCATCATGGGAAGATTCCACATAGCACATTGAGCCAACAGCCATTTGGTTTTCAAAGTAAATTAATAAAGATGAAAGATGACTACATAAGGTCTTAGGGACAAAAGCCTGGCAGATAAAACACTGTGCATGGTCAAGGAAAGCACCCAAACAGAAAAGACACTGGTCATGATGCTCTTTATGGGGAATCTGCCACCCACACTGACATTTTCCCTTTCTGTATGACATGAACCCAACAGCACTAAATAAAAAAGAAAGATAAGAAGAAACTACAATGGGGCACTTATTTGAAACACAGCTTAGTAACCAGCACAGCAGAAGGGTGTTCAGACTGATGCACAACAATGTAGTTTAGACTGGTAGCAAAGCAGTTCTGAGTGTGGGCATTCGTACATCAGCTTTATGCCCTACGCCTTGCGTGGGGAGCATTCATGTGACATACAACCCCTATTAGTACTAAAGGTTTTGGTATACTGGACAGGGGGTATACTTCAAAACACTGAATACTCACATTATTGAATCCAACTTCATCAAGTCTGACTTCCTCAAATCTTCAGTATATCGAATTCTTGGAAGAATGAAAACGAACCCTGGGAAAGGAACCACTCAACCACCAGGACAAAACAACAAACTGCAAAAAAAAAAAACCTCTAAGTGGGGGCTACACCCTCCACACCCCCCAACTAAAAATACCAACTCCGAGATCACACTACAGTGGAGCAAGGGCAAGGTTCACCACACTGGCCAAGTGGTTCCTTTCCCGGTGTTTGTTTCATTGTTCTGGGAGTTTGTTATAATGAAGCTTGATAAAGTCAGATTCAATAATATGAGTATTCAATGTTTTGAAGGGGATTCACTGTACAGACATTGAGCTATCATTGGCAGGAGATCCCTTAGGTTATGAATACTGCAACACTGATATGGAAGGACATATTCACTGCAGTGACAGATAAACCAGGTTAAATATGGTCCGGGGGGGGTTGCATTTTGTGTGTATGGCATCAAGTATGATGCTGATTGCTTTACATGTGATTTTTTTTTTTTTTTGGACGTGGAAAGGGGGTCTATGGGAAAAAGGATAGAGGAATGAAGATGCTGTTGATAGCTTTCAGAGGGTTGCTACAATCTCCCAATATAGTCTGGCCACATTAAACTTGTATTATAAAAAGGCACACTGCTTGATTGCAAGCAGAATATCGTAATTAGCATCCATGCTTAGAAAAAGAAAATCATCAACCATGACACAAATGTGTAACATAATCATTTCTTTCTTATACCACTGAAGGATGTACAGCAGGGAATACCTGTTTGGATGGCATGACTGCAGATGTTTTTTCTTAACTTTTCTGCATTTCTGTCTTTCATTTTCAAATTCAGCCAGGTCTTGACTTCAGTGTAACAACAAGAGATGGCATTATCCAAAGATGCATTCATGAATAAGCTCACAGCTACATCTGCCAAATAGGTGAATTAGCAAAAACCACAATAGTGCTTTTGCTACTAAAAAAAAAAAATAAACATGCTCTGTGACTGTTTCTTTTCCTCGTGCATCAAAACAGGTCTGACTTTCAGAGAGTAAACCAATACGAATAACATTCACCTAAGGTTTCCCTACATCTGCATTGTTCCTGCACATTTTTTTTCATTAACTTAATCTCACTTCTCGTCCTTCTTGCTTAATTTGCTACAGCCTGCCACGTGATGCAGCATGCAAAAAAAATGCTGCAGCTTAGGAATCGTATTTTAAAATGGCTTGTTGGCTTTTCATGTCAGCCTATTAATTCAGGCTGAAATTTGGCAAGACCCACCAAATGTGGTACTGTTGAAAGGTATGACTGCACAAACACCCAATGGGCCTACTTGTAAGCAAAGACTATAGGCAACATCTTACATACGGCAGTACTATGGTACCCCAATACACTTCCTTCCCACTACAAACAATGACATGCCATCTAAACTGATTTCCAGGCTTTTTAAACTGCCAAAAAATATGACTGGCACTTCAAAGTGTTATGGCTTCCCACATCCCTAACTGAAGTACTCCAATTTGTGTATAAACTAACCAAATTATTTCTACTTACTTATTTATCAATTAACTCAGTTATCAACTTGTACATGCACTGGTCCTGGGACTTTTTTCAGTCATGACCTAGGAACAATAAAGGTAAATAGAATACAAATATATTAGTAAAAGTTCTATACATACCTCTCAGCTGTCCAGAATTTTATAGATTTTCTGTTAAATCACTGTGGATTAGTCAGTCAATAATGCCAAACATTACAGTTTTATTCTTATTATTGTTCAAAATATGCATGCTAATGCAAAACCTGTTGTTTATTAACTTAAGCAATATTTAAACCTGTGTCTGATTTTATGCCTTTTCACCCCCATTATTTTTAATGTTGTATAGAATTCTTGAGTAAACAAGTAGAAAAGTAGGGTTCCAGGGCATTCAATTATTCATCAAAAAGATACAACATAAATAAGAATACAGTTGTGTACGTCCTACTTACCCAAAACAGTAGATGTTCAAATTTCTTCACTGTCACAGTAGTCTATGGGTAGTGTCCAGCACGCAGTCACCTTGACAAAGCTCTAAATCCCCTCCCTTCACTCACTCTGTCTGCTGATAGGCTGCACATTTTTCCCTGGGAAGTATGTCAGCAACTACAGTGAGGTAAATCTTCAGGATTTTACTGCCCCAAGAAAGGAAGCTATATTGTCATGAGAGAGCATCCAGTTGTCAATAATCTCCAAAACATCATCCAAACAATAATAATAACAACTGCTATAAAACAGGTTGTGTCCCACCTCAACTGTCTGCAAAGGGAGGTGGAGGGTAGATGCAGCTACTGCAGCAGTGAAGAAATTCTAACATCTATTGCTTTGGGTACGTACAACTTACACAGTTGTACTATGTTCTTCATTCTTGCTTATGAGTACATTCCAAAGCTTACCGTACCTGGCAGGTGGAAGGATAAGGGTCCAGAAGCCCCTGGGGAATGGTCCTAGCAAAGCCCATCCTGGACCTACAGAAGGAATTCAGTTTGTATATCTTTGTAAAGGTATGAACAGAGGACCAAGTTGCTGCCTGTAGAATATTTCTAGAGTCCACCCCTTCCCCATATGCCACCAAAGAGGATAAGGTCCTGGTAGAATGTGCCTTAACTTTGCCTGGAATAGTTATACCATGGTGGGACTAGCAAAAAAAAAAATAGCAGAGGACAACCATTTGGATACAGTCTTCTTAGATACAAGTTTGGCCTTTCTTAGTCCCAGCACAGGAAAAAACAGCTGCTCAGGCCTCCTAAAGGACTTGGTTCTGCTAAGGTAGTACCTGACCTGCCTGTGCACATCCAATGTATGTGCTCTGGGAAATAAACTGAGAAACTGATGTCTTGATTCAACTTAAAATCAGAAACAATGTTAGGCATGAATGAAGGATTTGTGCATAATGTAACCCTATCCCTGTGGAAAATCACCGTATGGTTCACCCACCATGATAGCTTTCAAGTCAGATACTCACCTTGCAGATGTCAGAGCAACAAGAAAGAGAGTTTTCCAAGCAATGAACCTCAATTCAGCCTGAAAGGCCAGTTTAAAAGAAGCTAAGGTAAATTTTTTTAGAACAACATTGAAATCTCTTTGAGGAGGAATGTGCTTGCAATGGCATATAATGTGCAACACTCCTTACAGAGACTGTTTGACCACAAATATAGAAGAAAGACGAAGGATTTATAGGCAGACAAGCTGAGATGGCTGCAAGATGCACCTTGATGGAAGCATATGACAAGCCATCTTTAAGTAGCTCACACAAATAGATGAGAACCAGAGGTGCTACTTCCCTTTTGGGACCCCTGTGATTGGCAAGGCACCAACTAGAAAATCTCTTCCATTTGCCAATATAACACTTTCTAGTAGCAGGTTTCCTGCCTCCATTAGTACCTGCTGCATGTCCTTGTGAAAAATGTACTTAAATGGTAATAAAATTGAATCATCTAGGCTGTCAGTTGTAGTTCACTGATGTTGGGGTGCATGAAATGTCCCTTGTGCTGTGTGAGTAGATTTGGTCTGTGAGGAAACTTGTGGTAATTGCCCTTGGTCAATTCTAGAAAAAGGGGAACCAATTCTGTCTGGACGAAAAGAGGGTCACCACAATGATTTTTGGTGATTCTTTCTTAATGACTAAAAGTGCTTTGGAAATCATTTGAAAGTGTGGAAAAGCCTACAGGAACATTCCCAACCAAGGGAAGGACAGAGCATCTGTTCTCCATGCTTGGCTTTAAGGATGTCTCAAACAGAATTTTTCTAGTTGTCTGTTTTGTAAGGGGGCAAAAAGATCTACTTGAGGTGTTCCACAAATGTGGATCAAGTCCTGGAACACACCTGTATCAACTTTCCACTCACGAGGGTCTGCTGAGTCTATCTGACCCGATGTTTTGCTCTGATGGAATGTAAGAGACTTGAAGAGCCAGAGAGAATGCTGAAGAACCAATTCTTAGGCTATCAATACCTACCAGTCAGGATAGAATAGAAGACCTTGTAGCCCCCTTGTGTGTTGAGATATCAGTGTGGATTTGTAAAGGAAAAGCAAACTTCTGACAAAACATTTTGCTAGTAGATATGATACAGATGGTGGCTGACAGAACAGGAAATGAGCTTCTGCAATTATGGCTAGATGCTGAAAATGCATTTGATGGGGTTCACTGGGACGATATCTGACTGGTATTAAGGAAATATTGGTTCCATATAGATTTGATTCAACTTTTTCAAGAAATGTATAAGAACTCAGTAGCCAGGCTAAAAAAAAAATAGCAGGCTTTCCTCAGAGATAAAATTTAGCAGAGGTACCAAACAGGCTGTCTTTTATCCCCAGTGCAATGTACCTGGATCCCTTTGACCAGCAGAGAAGGCAATCTAAATTATATGGTTAGATAGGGCACAACAAAGAGCAAAAAATTAGCATTATTTGAGGACCATGTCATAGTGTTTTTAACCAAATATGAACAAGATGTTCACCTTCTGTTTGCTGTTTTAAGAAACTAAGAACTAGCTGGTTACAAGATAAATGAGGACAAAAAATGCACTATGTGAAAATTATATTCAGACATACAGACTGGTGCAATCTCATCCAAATGTATTGAGGCACTATAAACTTAAATATGTAGGGGTTGGTCTGTCAAAAAAAGTGGAAGCCTCACCTAAAGAAACTTGGCAGGAAATGATGAGTTGAACACGACTCCTGCTGCACAGGTGGGAATCTCTACAGCCTGACCTGGACCATAGGATATTAGATGTAAAAATGTTCTTGGTCCCCTTTGTATTACACTTGAGCCAAAGTTTTATAAAGGCAAATGACAGAGCTAGAATGGCTAGCATTAAAAATTCAATACATATGAGACAGTAAAAAAGCCAGGGTGGAGTGGAAACTGATGACTAAACCTTTCATGTAGAAGGACTAGGCATACCAGACTTAGAAAGATATCAAAATGTTGCTCAAGTGCAGATATCTTATCTGCTGCAACAGAAAGGGTAACATTTGAAATGTAGGGCTGTAGGGACGCACTACACCAAATCCCGAAATGCGGAGTCTGAATGGCCAAAAAACGGATTTACATATACTAAGTCTGTGATAACATTTACCAGAATATTCCTTTTTTCTGAGACATGGCATCCCTGGAGTTGATATATAAGTTTGGGGGAAGTTTTTCATTTCAAGAGTCACTGTTCTCCTGGTTTTCAGTCTTTTTGATTGAATTTTCAACACTCAGCAATTTGAGTGCTGACATTTCAATATGGAGCCAACAGAAAGACAATGAACCAAACTAGAATTCCTCTATATTGACAGGAATAACCAGAGAGAAGCAGAAATGACACAGGGTTTTGGTGGTACTTGCAAAAAGCCAGGCAATCACCTGATGTACTGAAAGATATTAAAATATCACTAGAGGAGATCCTTAACACTCAAGGTAAAACATGCTGGGATTTTGAGCTATGTCCCACAGGGTTAGGGACACCAAAAACTGAATTAGATACTTCCATTATAGACAGATGGTCACTAGAAGACAGGAATGTAAACTACTGTGAGCAACTGAGAAGTGGTCAATAACTAGTGAGTTGGCCACAACTAAGTAATGCCTATTACTTAGAAAGGACTGATTGGCTGCTATATTATAGATAGGATCTATATATCCTAGCAAAATATGACAAGGTACACAAAGAAGCAAAGTTAGATAAACCTAGGGTAATGGAGCTGATAATAGAAGAAAGAACAAATGAGGCCCAAAAGAAATGGTTAGTGCATAGGATATCTATAAAGCTTAATTGAATGATAGGGGCCAGAAAGCACATCAAAAAATGGATCCACAAGTGGTAAGCTTCCTTAAACATAAGCGGGCTTGTGGAAAACTGGGAAAGTCTACGGGAAGGATTTAAGAAAATAACAAAATCAAGAAAATTCCAGTTCTTCAGCTATAAGTTACTCACAATAAGCCACTCCTTTGAGTACCTTTATCATATCCTCCTACTCTTAACTTGTATATATAAGTTCCCCCTCTCTTCACTTCCTTTATACTTTTATCTTCCTCTCCTCTACATCTCACTCCCTATTTCATCCCTACACTTGAGTTCTTATTTTATAATTCCTTTTAAAATGCCTATACCTAATCTAACCAAGCTAACACTCACAATTATACTCTCAACTACCCTCATCTCTACCTACCTTCTTACCTCCTTTGAAAAACTGCATTATTTCCATCTTAACCATTCCCACAAACAAACTGCAATTTACACACACATATCCTCCAATAGACATTCTAACATAACTTCCACTCCCAGTTACCTACTACCTAAATACCATAGACTCTCCCACATTAAACATAATTTACCCTCGGAAAAAAAAGTGAAAATTCAAACTTACCTTAGGAACAATTCAATAACAAAACTAAATAATCCCTCCTTAAAATATGGTGACATCCACCCCAACCCTGGCCCTACCAACCCTACTATCCAAACAACCCACCCTAAACTCAATAGCTCTCTCCTAATAGGGCATCTTAATATCCAAAGCATTAATAATAAAGTAGCTCACCTCCATGCCCTCCTAGATATTCACTCCTTTGATATCCTCTGCCTCACTGAGATTTGGTTGAAACCAGAAACTAAAGACAATGAAATTATTCCCCAAGGTTACAATATAGTGAGACAAGACCGAACAAAATGTAAAGGTGGTGGAGTAGCAATTCTATTTAAAAACGGACTTCATATCTCTGCTGTGCCTTCTAATCCAACCCAGGATAGTAACACAGATGTCCTCATTACTAAACTTCAAATCAACGCAAACAAATCTTTATACATTATCTGCATTTACATACCACCTGGAAATAATATCACTACAATAGAGGCTTTTCTAAGCTGGGTGCCTTGTACTTACCCTCAAGAAACAATAATACTAGGCGACTTTAACATTGACTGGAAAAGTGTTAGTGCTGAAAATCCTACCTCTCATATTAACCTCCATGGCTTTACCCAAACCATAACCTCTACAATCAGAATTAACAAACCTAATAAGAAAGAGAGCACCTTAGACTGGATACTCATAAATAATCTGAAACAAACTTACAAGGTAGGAACCCTGCCAGATGATGTAAGTGATCATTCTTTGACCTACATCATAAGAGAAAAGAAGGATTTTCCAAACCTCCCCACCTTTAGGACAACACGCTCTACCAAACACTTTAACTCAGAATTATTTCAAACTGAGCTCAGAGCATGCAACTGGAACCCTTTAAAAACCCTTCCACTTGAAGAGGCTGTAAAGTATTTTAACTCTACATTCTTATCTATCCTGGATAAGCATGCTCCTAAAGGTTCCATCAGAATGAAGTCTAACCCAGCCCCATGGCTTTCTAATGAAACTAGAAATCAAATTATGCTTAGGAACAAAGTCTGGGCTAAATGGAGATCTAACAGAAATATCTTTGATCATCTACATTTTAGGCAGCTCAGAAATAGTACAAAAAGGCAATACTTACAGATAAAAAAACTACTACTGTAAACTCCAACAAACTCATCAAAATAATCCTCAAAAGTTCTGGTCTTGCATTAATAAGCTCCTTTCCCCAGGTGACTGCCAATACCTTTAACTCTTTCTTCACTGAGACTATACAATCTCTAGCTAGGCAACTTATTTCAGAAAACTTCAGCCTTCCCATCAACTTACCACACTCTTCCTCTAAATTCAAACTACAACCCATCTCTACTTCTCTCATCTATAAATTTATTCATAAACTCAAGCCATGTACTCCATCTGCTGACCAACTTCCTTCCCAATATCTCCAAAAAGCAGCCAAAGTAATTGCCTACCCTATATCTATACTTATAAATAGGACAATCCAGGAAGGAACCGTCCCAGATATTTGGAAAATCTCCCACATTATCCCCTTACATAAAGGTGGGAACTCTAATGATTACTCTAACTATCGGCCAATTGCTCTCTTATCACCCTTAGCAAAAATTATGGAAAAATGCATTCACCAACAACTTTTAAATCATCTCTCTCAACATAACTTAATAGCAAACTGTCAACATGGCTTTAGGCCATCACATAGTACCACTACTGCCCTTCTATCCTTTACAGATACCATCAATAGAAACCGTAACAAAAACATCCTCTCATCTGCACTCTTTATTGACCTCTCTAAAGCTTTCAACATGGTAAACCATACCCTCTTAATCAATATTCTTGAATCTCTTTCCTTTGACTTTCAGGCTGTTAAATGGTTCAGATCCTACCTCAGCAACAGGCAACAGGCAGTCCTCTGGGAAAATCAAATTTCATCCTTTTTACCTGTCACCATCGGGGTCCCTCAGGGCTCCATTCTTGGACCACTTCTTTTCTCATTATTTATTAATGATCTCCATGTAGCAATTCCTCAAGCCACCTGTATTCAATATGCAGATGATTCCACACTAATATGCTCAGCAACCTCTCCATCTGAATTATATTCTCTTACTCAAAATGTTTTCAACACTGTAGAAACATGGTTTACCAAATGTTGCCTCCTTCTTAATGCCAAAAAAACAAAACTCCTTCTCTTTACTCCCACTACTAAGTCCTCCCCCTTAGATTTCTCAATCTCTTCAAATAATGGCACTGTTATTTTCCCAGACTCTACCACTAAACTTTTAGGAATAACCATTGACAATAACCTCTCGTTTGATTACCATATAAATAACACCATTAAAATAGTCAACAGAAAAACAGGCTCCTTATATAGAATAAAACCTTTTTTAACCCCAGCAGCCAGAGCCAAGATTTCTCACTCCCATCTAATCTCAACCCTTCTGTATGCTTCACCTATTTTTACCAACCTTAAGAAAACTAACCTTAACAAATTAGCAACTTCCTATAATAACATTGCCAGATTCACTACTGGCAATCCCTTCAGAACCCACCACTGTTCTAATCTTAATCAACTAGACTGGCTGGAATTCCAAAACCATCTGATAATCCCCCAATTCACAATTGCCCACAAGATATTTTACCAACCCAATAATACCCTGTACTCTCAAAGCTCTTAATCCCATATAATAATCTGAACTCCCTACGTTCTTCTAGCAAACCCCTTGCTAGCATAACAAAGTCTAATAATACGGCTGGTGACTCTCTGTTTACCAACACAGCAGGAAAAAAATGGAACCTGTTACCCAGTGAACTAACTCTAATTACATCCTTGCCACTCTTTAAACAAAAACTTAAAAAACACCTCCAAATGCATTGGTTATGCCCTTGTAGTAACCCTGACTAACCACCCTCTTCACCTCTGTTTCTTCCTCTTGTAACCAAACTTCCAAACATTTAAATGCTTAGTCTTGTAAGTAAGACTGACACTATTTAAACTCTAATCAACTTATTGTTTAAATCCTTCTACCTGATGTGAACAATTGTATATAATTCTTAATGTATTACATTTGTTTAGCTTTCTTAAGTGATATTATGTTTACTGTAGCTTTCCTCAAGTGTTATTATCTCTAGAATGTAACAATTACCTGTTTTATTTTGTTTATTAATCCTTTATTTACCATGTAACAATATTTCTATACTTTTGTATATCTGTGTGGAGCTTTTCTCCCCAGGCCTCTACTGAAAATGGAACTATATCCAGCTAGACTAGTCCGGTCAACAAATGTAAAAAAAAATAAATAAAAATAAAAAGTGGTTACACTCTAACTAGACTACATTATACATTAGATACACTCCTTCCAAAAAACTGTTGGAGATATATGTCTAATGCAACAGAGGACTGGAAACATATTTTTGGGGAATGCAGTAAATTAGCTGATCTAAGGCACAGCCTAAATGAGCTAACAGATAAAATTGTCTGAAAAAAGTGGCAGGTAACAAGGAAAAACTTTCTCCTGGGAAGAGTAAACTTTAAACAAGTTTCTCCATATTTAATATCACTTCCTTCTCTCTTACTATTAGTAACACAAAAGTCATCACAAAAAGCAGAGAATGCAGAGTAGCCCTACAATAGACAAGGTTATACATTTAATGGATGATCTTAGGACTTTGGAGCACAAGTCACTAAAAGAGAGCAAAGGGAAATTTCACAAGAAAAAATGGAAGAAATGGGAATGATTAATATTTACAGTGCAATAACTGGGCTTTGAAAATAGCAAGGCAGGATGAGAACTAAGACTGGAAAACATTCATGATGCCAACATGAATGAACAATGATAGATTGGAAACATAGATGGCTTCTTGCTAATGGTGATATAACAACTGCTGTTGCAAAGATGTGAATGAAAAATGAACAAGAAGAAAATTTTAACCCTGGGTACTGGACATACTCCTGCTACATAAATAAGGAGATCTTTTAAATACATTTTCCAAATAATTAATGGTCATTAGCCTATGGGGAATGGAGTGCACCATGCACCAGAATGGCACTGATGTAAATTCATTGTCACTAATTGCCAAAGCCTACAAAGAAAAAAAAACTTTGGCCATGTGATATGTGGGTACCGGTTTTATGACTCCCTGATTCTGACCTATGTTGTAGCACTGGTGGAAACAGGTCTGTCCTGTTGGGTGGATGGGGGGAGTTCCCCTGAAAGGAAGAGAGTCTACCCACTGCCGTGTGATTCCTTCCTGAATCACCTTCAACAGCTGTCTGAAACTGCCTGACCCCTGGGTAAGGGGTTGAGGGTCAGTCAGTGTGAGAAAGGTAGGGTTAACTGGGCAGGAGATATGAGTAGGTGATCATATTCCTAGCATAGTTATTCATTAGCTGGAGCCTGACTCTCTCTTTGGGAAAGTGACTGCTTTTATTTGGTTTGGAAGTTATTCTCCTGCCATTTTTGTTTAGGCTCCTGCTTGGTAATTTGGAATTTCTGATTGTTCTGCCCACTAAAGGATTGAGAAGCAGACTTGTTAGAGTACAATCTGGGTACTTGAAAAGTCCTAGAAACCACTTGCATCAATTTACCTTTCTCCTCCCACTCTTTAAGGATCTGTGTGAATGCAGGCTCAAATACCACATGCAGGCTACGTGGGGAATTCAGAATTTTAGACTTAAAATTATCACAAAAATTCTGATTACGCAACTAAACAAATCTTAACAGCGCAGAAGAAGCAGAAGCTCTAGACACAGTGTCAGCACACTTTTCAAAATATTCAGAAACTTGAGTAAAGTTATAAATAATCTGATTCAAATATTATCTGACATCTGGAGATAAAGAAGCAAAAAATTCTTCTAAACTATAAGCACATTTTTGTGTAAAATTCTACATATATCCCTAATAATTTAATACCCTAAAGGCTATGTACTAGCTTTTTCTAGAATTGTGGTTGCTTAAACTGCTTTTGGTACACTTTCTGTGTTAACTGACTGTTATTTTGTTATCTACTGCTTTATGTACAATTTCTGTGTTAATCGACAGTTACTTTGATGTCTACTTGTTTTTGCCATAGGCTTGCTACGTTATGTTTACTAAATGCCTTTGTTGGATCTGAAACCTCATTGCTAAATCTCTGTCACTGGTGATATAGTTAAATGCTGATACTATGGTTGTAGCTACTTTAGTTGACCTAAATCTATCAAGATTTAAAGCATTTCTGTCGCAGATTTCTAGGAACTCAGTTTCTATTTCCCCAGTGGTGCTATGTCCAACATTGATTGCTGACTTCCTAAGTTTTATTCTTTGTTTTATTACACATAACTGCAGCTATCTACTGTGCTGCTACTTGTATGCGGCAAATGTAGCTTATCTACTTACTGCATGCTGTTATTGCATACCTAGGTTTTTGGTACATGTACACATTTTCTCATTGTACTGAGTGGCAGTATTACTGGAGCAATGAAATCCCACCAACTAGAGAGCCATTTACCAATTTTATGCATTCAGTAGCTGCTGTATTTGACTTATGGTCACAAATATACTGTACAGACTCTTGTATACGTGTTTTCTCTACTGCAGTGTCCACAGTGTGAGCTTACTGTTGGCATTTTAGCTAGTCGAGCAGTGCTATCCTACTGAAGTGATCTGCTGTTAATTCCTTGTACCAGCAGTTGCCCACCTACTTGCACCTACTAGCTTGCAGAACTCATTTAGAAAGCTCTATAATATACAGGAAAGAGGAAAATCCTTGGATGCAAAAAACTCCCTTACCAGCCTCAGTAAGAAGCTGAGATCCCTCATAACATCCTCCAAAGCTAGTTAAGAAAATAAAATTGCCAAAGATTCCAAAGACAACCACAAGGCATTCTATAACTATGTCAAGAATCTAAATGGCAATGCTCAGATCTGCTATGAGCTACAACAGAATGGCATTAAATATACTGATCCCAAGGATATTGCGAATATCCTGGCAGATCGATTCAGTGCCAACTTCACCCCCCTCTCACCCCCTAAATGGCCCATCTCAATACCGGAAGATTGCCAAATTACAGTAATAACTGCCACATTGTAAAAAATGCATGCTCCAAAGCTAAGAATACAGCATCCATGGGACCAGATGACATCCCGGACTGTGTACTACATGAATTAGAAAATTAACTGGCACCTCACCTAAGTGTCATGTTTAATCATACCCTCACCTCAGACTTCGTGCCCACTGAGTGGTGCACATGTACAGTTATCCCACTCCACAAGGAGGGATTCACCTTGGATCCTGGGAATTACCACCCCATCAGTCTGACGAGCCTGATCTGCAGGCCATGGAATGTATTATCATGGAACTTATAAACAAAGACATTGACAACCTTCAAACACTGGACCCCACCCAATTTGGGTTTATGAAGGGCCGATCTTGTCTCCTGAACCTGATTGACTTCTTTGAATCAGTCTCCAGAGCTATGGACAAGGGTAAGGCGGTCCACACAACCTATCTGGACCTTGCCAAGGCCTTTGACACCATCGTCCACTCTGGAATCATAGATAAACTCACTTGATGGGTTGCCAACTGGCTTACTGACAGAACCCACACTGTAAAAGTAGCTTACTCCAAATCCAGATCCAGACAAGTGACAAGTGGAGTACCTCAGGGTTCAGTCCTGGGACCGCTCTTGTTTGGCATCTACTTCTCTGAAGTACAAGCCAACACTAAGGGACTCTGGCTAACAAAGTTCACAGATGACTGCAAACTGGGAGCTATTACTGAATCCCCAAATGATGTGAATACTCTACAAAAGGGCCTGACAGAAACAGATATTGGTGCCAGAGCCATGGGCTGAAGCTCAATGCCAAGAAATGTATAGTTATCCCCTTTGGGAAAAAACATGTACCCATGAATTACCACATAGGTGGCAGTACACTAAACACCGAAAGTGTGATAAGAGGCTTAGGGACACAGGTGGACAGTGGCCTCACCTTCGATAACCACATTGCTACAACAGTCAAAATATCCTTCTATGTGGCACACCTTATCACCAAGGGCTTTTCATCCAGAAAAAAGGAGGTCATTGTCCCACTGTACTCATCCCTCATTAGACCCATTATAGAATACAATGCCCCATTTGGCATGTACCTCTCAAGACATCTGCAACAACTGGAAAGGCCACAGAAATACCTCACTAAAAGAATCACAGGCCTAAAGCAGATGCCCTATGCTGACCACCTTAAAAAACTCCAGCTATACTGTGTCGCATATTGTCTACTCAGAGACGATCTCTGCTTAACATACAAGGCCATGTCAAACCTAAAGTTGCTGGACATGCTACACTTAAAGAAATCCCAATCCCTCAGAGCCACACGCCCCAGGGATATAAACCTTGTCATCACAATAAACAAAACGTGCTGGAGGGATAGGTTCCTGACCCAGAGACTCCTCAGACTCTGGAATAGACTGCCCATACATGTCAAGCAGAGCGCCTCTTTGGCCCTCCTCAAAAGGAACCTTCACGATTGGATGGGAGAAAGGAAATTCACCCCAGGGATCATGTCAGTCACCCTGCTAGACAGGGGTCCAGGGAAGTAAATAGTGTGGGAAGAAATAGCCAGGGAATTGTTATGGCTAGGCTTGTATAGGCCTTAGGGCCAATAGCCTAGTACCAACCTATGAACCTATATACCACAGTTTCTTCCTTTACCTATTTTTCCCACATTCTGGCCCATGCCTAATATCTAAACAGCCACTAGATGGTGATGTCTTCCCATATGTTATGCCCAAATACCACTGCTAACATTATCCTTTAGCCTAGCCTCTCTTATTTGCCTTTGAATATCGTCCCTGTTACTGGTCGTATAGCTGCACGGGTCTACGAGTAGGTGTTCCTTTTCTGACTCTTCCCAAGCACTGGCAATTCTTTCCTTAAAAACATGGAATCTAATAGTATAAATATATTCTTTATTTGGTGGTGTTTCTGAGCTTCTTCTGCCATGGGTAAACCGATGTTTGAAACACTGTCAAGTCTATGCTAGGTTATTCAACTACTACCCCTCTCTACCATTCCATTAGTTGGCTGTCCTATCTATTGATTTGCATAGTCCTTCTGCCTCACATACATTAACTCAAGTCTTTGCCATACAGTTAAATAAACTATTCAACCTACTATTCTTTTTAACTGCCCAGTTAAATCCTATTTACAGTTCTTTTTACTAAACTGTTTTTTCTTTACCCTATTAGGAGGTATTCCCATAACTGAACTGCCCCTCCAATTTGACTGATACAGGAAGCCCAAGAGAATTTCTAACCCTATGGTGGAAGCCTGGACCTACCAGCTTGAGCCTTGTCCTCTAACCCCTATAAGAACTGTTAGAGTAAAATCAATCATATCTCCTAGGCTAACACAGGCCACCTGCTCCTTAATGTAAGTGAATTGGTTCTCATCTTGTAAATTCGTATCTCTGTACCTTGGTCTCTTACTCCCAGTTCTCACAGTACATCACCCTTCGTATCTCCCAAGCACTCACGACCTTATACTACTCTACTTTCCCCTGTTCATCTGCCCAACACCCCATACTCCTTTTTACTGGTTGACTCTCGTAAACAGTTTAGGGTCCTGACAATACTGCTTCTCCTACCTCCAGTTTTCTTGCCCCTCTGTAGTGGACACTGGAGGCATTCAAAGGTCTCTCTCTCTCCCCCCATTCTCTCTCTGTCTCTCTGCTCCCCACCTAATTTATATTCTCTACTCTCTCTCTCTCTCTCTCTCCTGCAATTAACTACAAACTCCCCCTCTAGCCTTTGTCCTCCAAACTTCCGGCTTTATTCTCTAATACAACATACCTTTCTGATTGTTTTTCTTCTTACCTTCTAACAGTGCTGAACCAGGGAATCAGGGCCATCCTGATCTGTTCCCCCTCGCTTTGCTCGGGCTCACTCCACTCCTCTACCTTAACCCCTTCCCAACCACCCCTGAACTCATTTCCTTTATACATACCCTCACTGTAACCATACCTCCTAAACCCCTCCCCTTCACCCCTCCCCTCCAATCCCCTCTCATTCATATAGCCACTTTCTCCCTGCCCACCTTCTCACTTTCCTTCTCCTTCATCCTCAACACCACTGCATCCTACACTCCCTATCAAACTACACCCTGATTGTTTAACCCTCCACTTATTTTTCCCACAGCCTCTTACATATACCCTGCTACCCAATCCTTATTGAACCTATCCCTCACCAAACTAATAATCTTCAGCTCATCCTTCTTATTATATATGCCATACATATAATCTCCTCTTTCTCTAGTCTGTTATACAACTGACACCCCCATTCCCATCTCCTTCAACTTCAATTTCCACCTTATTTTCATTCAGTTAACTAGACAATACCTCTATACATTTAACTGGATCCTCCACTACTCTGCCTAGGCTATTCTCCATCATGCAAATCCGCTACCTCTTTCTATCTCTTCCCCTTAGCTCTGCCCTAATACTCATACAACCTCACCTCCTACAATACACAACTAAGACCTCTTCACTCATCACCAACCTCCACACAACCTTTAACTATCCAACAACTCCCTCATTTATTTCTTTTGGCCTCATCCACCCCTCTGAGAACTCTCCAACTTCCTAAAATGAAAATCCCCCCAGCTGCCCAGCTGGAAAGTTCCAAGGAGTTCTAGTCTCCCCTAAAGGCAAGGTGAAATACTATCTCCTTCTCCCCACTCCTCACAATTTTTCCCTCACACACTATCATTCTCCTGTCAGGTGACATCCATCCCAATCCTGGACCTGACTTCCCTTTCTTTTCCAACCCTCTAACCTGTCACTCCACCACAGCTCATCCTCTCATCCTTACAAAACACCTTTCTCTGTATTCCATGAAATCAGAAGTAGTTAATAAAACCAATGAATTCCATGCCTGGACATCCCATCACTCTCCAGACACCATAACTCTCTGTGAAACCTGGCTGAAACCCCATATTCCTGATAAAGACTTTCTGCCCCCTGGATATAGCATCTAACGACTCAACAGAGCCCAAAGAAAAGCTGGTGGAGTGGCTATCATATTCTCTAACCACCTCTTTGTGATCCCTCTATCTATTGCAACCCTTTCTGCCTCCCCAGTTGAAATCCTAATTGCTAACTGTAAAATGAATACCCATAACATAATTACCATAGCCACAATCTACATTCCCCCCTGCGACAGCATCACTGTACTTGAAAGTCTTCTGTCTTGACTCTCTCATAACATACCTAATGAAACAATAATCTTGAGAGATGTTAACATTAATTGGGTATTCCCTATCCTCCAATAATCCAACCTCTTGTATTACTTTTCATGGTTTCTCCCAATTAATATCTGCTCCTACATTTACTATTAAATCTACTAATCATGCCTCTCTTCTTGACTGGATACCAGTCTCTCACTTCCCTAAAACACTGCCAGATGCTGTCAGTGATAACTGCCCAAAGTCCTTAGATTCTCTCCTCATTATATTAGACATCATATGTTCATTGCTTGTCACAAACTAACCAGCTTTGACCCCCATTATACTAAACAACCATCTCTCAGCTATTAACTGGTCCTTTCTCAGGGAGCTAGCCCTCAATGCTGTAACTCTATTCAACTCTATATTTCTCAACATACTTGACTCTCTTGCCCCTATAAGAACTGTTAGAGTAAAATCAATCATATCTCCTAGGCTAACACAGGCTGCCTGCCCCTTAATGTAAAAACAGGACAAAGCGTGGAAGCTTTGGGCCAAAAACAAACTTCCCTCCCACCTTCAACAATATAAAGAAGTTCGCAACCTCATTAAAAATATCCATCTATAAGGACAAATAAACTTCTATAACAACCCCACAACCACACAATTAGCCAACCCAAAGAAGGTCTGGCATGCCATCAATCATATTCTTCACCCTGGCAACCCCTCTTCCCCTCAACCATGCCCTAATAACGTCCACTTAGAAACTGCTACCAATTTTAACTCCCATTTCATTGACACTATTAGAAAACTAACTATCCAAACCAACTCCTACCCAAACATCAACCTCCCCTCCAACCCTCCTACACCCACCAACCCCTCTCTCATCTTTTCTCTCAAAACTGTATCTACCAATTATATCAAAACCCTGCTACTAAAGCTTAAATCTTGCTCCCCCTTCACTGATGGCCTACCCCATCTCTTTCTCCAAAAAGCTGCCAGCCCACTTGCCCTCCCCGTCTCCATTCTTATCAACCATTCCATTACTGAATCTAAAGTACCTTCTATCTGGAAGCAATTCTACACTTTACCCATCCACAAGAGAGGTAACTCCTTGGAACTTTCCAGCTTTAGGCCAATTGCTATCTGATCCCCTCTTTCAAATATTCTTGAGAAAGGCATACATAGACAAATCCTTCACTTCCTCCTACAAGACAACCTACTTACCCCCACTCACCATGGCTTTCACCCTAAACATAGCACCTCGACTGCTCTATTTTCTTTTGTTAACACCATATCCCAAGCTAGATACCAAAACAAATTGGACTCATGCCTATTTCTTGGTCTCTCTAAGGCTTTTGACACCATTTCATACCCCCTTCTTTTAACCAAACTCTCTGAACTTAACCTATCCACCTCCACCATTTCCTGGTTCTGTAGTTATCTCAGTGACTGACTTCAGTCTGTTAAATGGCTTTCTGTAATCTCTCCTGCTCTACCTGTAAAAATGGGTATTCTTCAAGGATCTATCCTTGGCCCATTAATGTTTAATACCTTTACAAATCTATTGTCTACATCCTGCCCACAGTCATCACCCATCCAATATGCAGATGACTCTACGGTTATCACCATAACAGATACCCTCAATGACTTAAATACTATGACTTAGAATTCCTTCTTAGCCATCGAAAACTGTCTCACCAACAACCAGATAATACTAAACCCAAAAAAGACTAAACTTCTGCTTTTTCTCCCCAAATCTATGAATCATTTTAAATCCTTATTTTCAATTTCATCTTACAATAACATACCTATCACTGTGGAATTACATACCAAGTTACTAGGGGTCATCATTGATGGCCATCTTAAATTCAACCTGCACGTCCTCAACAACATTAAGAGAATCCACCAAAAGCTTGGGCTCCTTCACAGGAACAAAAAATTCTTATCCAATAAAGCCAAAATCTCCCTATCCCATGCCTACCTTCTCCCCAGCCTATTTTATGGTTCACAAATCCTCGCCAACCTTCAAACCACTCTCCTAACAAAATTAGAAGCTACCTACAACAAAGTTGTTAAATTCGCTACTGAGCACTCCTACCACTCAAATCACTGTCAAGCTCTTAAAAAGTTAAACTGGCTAGAGCTTCTTTACCAACTACTTCTCTCCCAGCTTCAAATAGTACACTCCATCTTGTATCAGCTCTCATTCTGTCCCAGCATTATCTCTCTTGTCTCCATCTACACCCCACCAAGGACCCATCATAGCTCAGAACAAAACCTTCTTTCAATTTACAAGCCCAAAACTAAAATAGGACAAAGCCTTTACAGCTATTCCCCAGCCCAATCTTGGAATAACCTTCCACTGGATATTCATAACATCAGTCACAGACATCAATTCAAAATTGCTACTAAAACTTTCTGAAAAATACATGGATCTGTCAATGTAACCACCCACCTTGAAAGATCTAGCCCTGCTATTCTCTTCTCACTCACACCTTACCCCTTCTCTTTCTCCTCTTCTTTACTCTTAAACTGAATATTGACGTAGACATATCAAAATCAAGATTTATACTCTACCAGAATGACATGAGACCTATTGATGTAACCAATGTACTTACCTCCTAATGTGGTTGTACGGACGGAATGATGTTGTTAGAATGTAATTACTCTCTCTGATTTAGTCAGTTGCCTGTTATTATCATTTTGCATTTATAGTATTATTTTGTATCTAGTTTTTGCTTTTTGTCATGTCATAATCAACGGTGGAACTTTTCTGCCCAGGCCTCCACTGAAAAAGGGCTCTCTCTCTCTCTCTCTCTCTCAATTGGACTAACCCGGTCAACAAATGTCAAATAAATAAAAATAAATAAAATATATACCTGCACTAGAACTGTGAAAAAGCAGACAGCCCTCAGAATTGACTGACTACAAGTCACTCTTGGAAAATGATGTAACATCTGACTTATATGCAGAAACAACCAGATCATCTGTTTCTAGCCCTTACACTCCTCTCAATTCTGCAGATGCAACAAATTCAGCCTTTAAGCATCAATGGCTGGCTGCTTCTCACATGTGTGCTATGGAGTGGGTTTCAATCCTGATAGAAAGGGATCAGTTGCAACAAAGAAAACTCAAGGAGAACTCAGTGTTATGCATACCGATTTGTTCATCAAAAATTGGTTTCTCTAAAATTAATTAATTGTTCTCCAGTATGAAGGACAAACTTAATAAATTCCAAACTGAGCAGACTTGACCTGAAGATGGGTAAAATTAAGAGAGACATTCGGGATTATAACAATGGGCGGGCTTTCTTGTGGAGGGCCAATAAAAAAAAACTGGTAACAAGAGTGAAATTTCTCAGCTGAAAGTGACATAGAAAACAGCACTCAGTTTCTTTTGCTTCTTTAGATGGCACAGGCTATAACACGGACTCAGACAATAACATCCAGATGTACCCACCTCTTCCTCCAGCTCAGGAACCAGAATTGTATCAGCAACAGTTTCAAAATCAAGGAGAAAGTACAGGTGGTTACAATAGCAAGAAAAGAGGAACGCACAACGTTGCCACTATGAATGAAGGACATTCTAAACAAATGAGGTAGATGACAATGGTCCTTGTATCTGTGATAATAATAATAATAGTAATTTTGTTGTAAATTTATCAAGATGTACTTAGTCCTCTGAACAGATTAATGTACTTAATTTATGGTTGAAATTTATACCAACCGTGTTACCCAGATTACATATCGTGAAACAGGAAGTTTTTCAATTGGTACGTAAACTGCATTTAGTGTTTCTTTTCCAACAAAGCTGAGCAATATGCTAACAGCAATTTAGAAACTGTGAGTGAGGAGGATATTTTTTATTCTTGCCGTTCTGATGACTCTGTTGCTGAAAGCAATGCTAATGCGTATTGTTTGATTGATACTGCTATGGTGAACTTTAAAAGTCGATTCATTCCCCTGTACATTAATGAATGCATTAAACAGGTTTCAGAAATGCTCAATTTTGTTATTGAATAGTTATATACTGATTTTTGTAATAATAAGGTGGATATTCAATACAATTTACTAAAAAAGAATGGGAGGCTTTAAAAAAATTGGCTGGTAGAAAAGATCTTATTATTAAACCAGCAGACAAAGGCAATAAAATTGTGGTTCTACATTATTTCCAATAGCTAGGTATGTGTTTACAACATTTGAATAACAGTGTACTGTATGAGGTTAGTGATAGTAATTGTTATAGAGAGACGATGCAGAGATTTAATAATTTAATGGAGAAAGGATGCCGTTTAGGATATTTCACCAAAAGAGAATTGGACACAAAACTTAATACAGAAGGATGTTATGACTACTTTCTACTGTCTCCCAAAAATACACAAGGATAGGATCAACCCACTAGGTAGACCGATAGTGTCAGTAACTAACTCTTTATTGCACAACACTGGGATTTTGTTGCACAATTTTTTTGATGCCTTATGTTGAGAACCTCCCTTATTATATCAATGACTCATTTGATTTTCTTGATAAAATATCTACAATAAAGTGGAATGCTAGTATGTATTGGATTTCTTTAGACGTACATAGTTTATATACAAATATTAGGCATAGAGATGTTATAGCAGCTTTGCATTATTTTTTGGAAGATAGTCCATTGTCACATTTTATAATTGAATTATTACAGTTTTGTTTATTAAATATCTATTTTCGTTTTAATAACATCATTTATCATCAGTTACAGGGCACAGCCATTGGGGGCATCTTTTGCCCCCATGTATGCCAACTTATTTAATTCCTAAGCTTGAATTGGATTACATTTATAAGAATAAATTTGTTCAAGAACATGTTTTATTTTATTACCGATGCATAGATGATTTAATATTTATTTGTGAAAATGGTATAGATAAAGTTCAGAATTTTGTTTTAGATATAAATAATAACAAGTATGAATTATAATTTGATGGTCTACAACATGGTAAGGAAATTAATTTTTAGACCTTCATTTAATGGGTTTTGATGATGGATTTATACGTACTTCCATATACCATAAATTTATAGATGGGAGCCAGTATTTGTACTGTACCAGCTGCCACCCTCCACATACAATCAACTCCCTACCTCATGGGGAGTTGTTACAGTTAGTTAGAATTTGTAATAATGAAGCAGATTTGGATAGGGAGGTCCGCCAAACACTGCTAATGTTTTTTGCATAGAGGATATAATAGGGAGATCTTGAAGAAAGCAGTGAGTAAAGTAGATGGAATGAATTGTATACAAAATTATTTACATAAAAATTTAAATTGTGCATATGAGATGGAGAAAGCTGATAAAATGTTTTTTGTTACAACCTACAATATTTTGAGTGAAAATATTGGGAATATGGTCAATTGTTATTGGACTTTTTTAAAAAGAGATCCTAAGTTAAATAGAATAATTTGTAACAGACCCTCTATTTCATATAGAAGGGGACAAAACACAAAAGATAGATTGGTAAAAGCTTATTTTGTCTTACCAGAAGAACAGGTAGAGTTACCTTTTAGTGGTGCTGGTACTGTGCCCTGCAACAACTGTAATGTGTGTAAATGTATAGTCTCTAGTTTTAGTAAAATCAATGGCAAGAAATTTGAACCTGTCAATGAATTTTCTTGTGACACTGATGATATTATTTACTGTCTTAGTTGTCTCTGCAACCTGTTTTATATTGGACAGAGTACAAGAAAGTTTAAAATCAGGTTGCAGGAACATATCAGAGATATTAAAAACAGAAAGTAGAAAAGTTTTATTGCAGTTCATTTTATGGAAAGACATAACAGTGACTACACACTGTTGCAAGCCACAGTTTTAGAAAAAGTGTTTATTAGATTGGGTGATATTGCATTGTTAAAAATATATATTGTTGTACAAGGAAGCTGTTCTTATTTTAAAGTATAATACTCTTTTACTAGGGGGATTGAATCATGAGTTGAATTAAAAGTATTGTCTTTAAGTAATTATTTTATTGTTTAATTGCTTTATTGTTTTATTGGTGATTGTGTGGGTATATATACAGGGAAAGTTTTTGTAAAGAATTATCACTTCTTGAAGACTTTTCTGGCTGAGGCACTAAAGTGCAATAAATTCGTATTTGGACCTGTATCCTGTTGTTTTTTTCTTTATCGTCATTGTTTTGGTGGTTTTGGAATAAATAAAATATATACCTGCACTAGAACTGTGAAAAGGCATACAGCCCGCAGAATTGACTGACTGCAAGTTATTCTTAGCCAACGATGTAACATCTGACTTATATGCAGAAATTACCAGATCATCAGTTTCTTTTTTCTGGGGATATTGCTGCTGGGAGTGTGGTCATCAAGGAACAGCCTACTATGCCTAGATAGAGTTTTTTTTCCCCTGACAATTCCTGTACCCAAAATGTTTGACTCTTCTATAGTTGTAACCCACACTGGAACAGCTGCTGAGGATATATCTAAGCCCTGATCCATAGTGGCCATTACAGCCACACCAGTGGGAGTCAAGGCAAAAGGTAAGTTGTCTGTGTAACCATCGTTGGTAATGCCGGAGTCACTAGCCCTAGGTTGAGGCAAACACTTTGCTTGTTTTTTCTTCTTTTTAGGTACAAGCTGAGTGGAAAAGCAGGACTGTGAATATTATCCAGAAATGAAACAGATTGCCAGTACAGGAAGCTCAGTAACACAGAGAAAAGCTAAGTATTCACTAGTAAGTACAATAGCACATTTATATTCCCCAAAAAACAAAAAAAAAAACAAATGTCCCCACACTAGTAAACACAAGCAGTACACTGAAAATTGTCCAATATAAAAAGCGTAGTAGTTCCAAATACAATGAAGGCTGTCCTTGTACCCACGTATCACTCTATATAGGTGATACAAACATCGATCTCACATGGATTGATAGTAAAATTTATTACCAGAAAATGAAAAATAAAATGAATAATATACTTTAAACACATAAATTCAAAACCTAATAAAGACAAAGTAACTGATTTAGCCATTTCATCTCCAACACCAGAGACTTCCTCAGAATCCAGTTACCATTCACAATTCTTACTTTATATATCCTACATAATTAATTACTAATTGAACCTTTGTCTGGTTAATTGCTTGGAAATTAATTAATTAAAGGGTTAGACTTCAAACAATGAATTTCTGCAACACTGAAGAAACATTTAGAATAAAATTGTGTTAAATAAGCCAACATACATACAAGGAATGTATATTCCTATATGTGTATAATCAATACATGTGTATATAATGTAAATATATAAATATATAAATAAGTAAATAAATAAATATATAAACACAAATATATACAAATATATACATTCAGTTTGCCAAAAGGCACATTGGTAAATTAATAAATAAATAAATACATATAGACATGTTGACCAAAGAAAAAACTCCCCAAAAAAGTTAATAATTAATATTATGTTAAATACATATATGCAAAATAAATGCATTTGTCTATCTCAATATGTATGTGTAAAACATAAACATAAAGAATATACAGATGTAACAAATATGTACTTGTTTGTACCTGTTTGTAATATGTATATGTGTATATATAAATAAGCATTGAAAACATTTGAACAAGTCACCAAATATTAATAATAAAATCAAATGAATAAATAATTAATTAATATAGTACTAATAGTTTATTTAAAATGATACTGATGATTTTATTTAAAAATATTGTTTAAAAATATTGTTTAAAAAAATTTATTTAAAAATGTTGTGCTGATAATTTATACAACTTGCTAAAGATTGTTGAAACTGATATAAATATTATGTTAATATTGTAATACCAAATTATATAGGTGTGAATAAATAAATAAATCAATAAGATTAGTATTATATATATTACAACCCTAGAAACGTAATTAAACCCTTTATAAAGGGACCTGTTAAATAGTTCTATTATAGAGGTTATGGGCTTTACAGTTTTTCTTAGCATCTGGTCATTTTACCTTTTCTTTGGGTCTGCCGCCAATATTTTTAACGCCGGAGTTATGGATATATGGTCATTTAATCCTTTTCCACTACATGCGTCTAATCTCAACTGACAGATCATTTCCCTGTACTCTAGCTTAGTCTCCCAATCACCTCCTCTATCCATGGGTTCAATTTCCTCAAGCACCCAAAATTTGAAATCTGCCTGTTTACAATTAGTAATTAATTATGTAGGCTATATAAAGTAAAAATTGTGAATGGTAACTGGATTCTGAGGAAGTCTCTGGTGCTGGAGATGAAAGCGCTTAATCAGTTACTTTGTCTTTATTCGTTTTTGAATTTATGTGTTTAAAGTATATTATTCATTTTATTTTTCATTTTCTGGTAATAAATTTTACTATCAATCCGTGTGAGATCGATGTTTGCATCACCTATATAGAGTGATACGTGGGTACAAGGACAGCCTTCATTGTATTTGGAACTACTACGCTTTTTATATTGGACTTTGTTTTGCTACAGCCTTTGGTTGTGTGGTTACTAGTTGGTATTTTTCTGTGTTCCGGATACGAGGAGTCAAACCCATCACATGGATAGCAGTAACATGTTAAACGAACTGTTAAGGGTTATCCAAGCCCACTCACAAATGGATACTCCGTTAACGGGTTCTTCCAATGGTATACCTTGTGCGCAAAGCAGCCCGAAGGAGATGGGGGCTGCTAGGATGACGTCGGAGGTAGGCGACGCTGCAACTAGAGGTAGAGAAGGTATGGTGGAAAACACGAGCAGAAGAAATAATGAAGGGCACAACGTTTCAATCTTTCGTACTAATGGAACTCATGACAAAATGGAAGCGCAAGCCATGGACATGTACAAGGAAATGGATTTTAGTACATGGTTAAACAAATCATGTGCTTTTACCAAGGAAAAAGAAAAAATGAAAGAACCAGCAAACAGCTTAACCTATAAGGACAAATGTAAGATTTTCAAAAAAATTGTTACTAAAATTCAAATCGCTTAGTGTAGAAAATTGGTACTTTGACAAATGTATAAAAGAAAAGATAGTACCTAAAGGTTTGAGACTTAACAAGTTTCTGAACAATGTGAATGGTGATAAAATATTTTTAAAGGTATTTGTGATATTTTAAATGAATGTGGGCTAGCTATGTTAAAATTGATTATGAAACGCAACACTGATGTTATGGAACAAACTAAAAATGAGATAGATAAGCTATACAGTGAAATTAACACTGACATTGTTTCGAGTTGATGAGTATAAACATTTGTACTTTAAGGTGTTGTACAACATAGACTCTGCTACTAATATGAATATTAACAGAAAACTAAAGAAACTTGAAAGGGACCTTGGTGATTATGAGAAAGGAAATGCATATGCAGATGAGAATATATTCAGGAATCAAGAAAAGGAGAAGGGCCCGTATACAATACACAGGACAAGATACAATCAAAATAAAAGTTATAGAGGGGCTGGAAGAGGTGTTAATTGGGAACCTAGACAATGGGAACAGGGGCAATTGGACCCAAACCCAACGGAATACCATAGATATTCACATGATGAACATTTCGATACAATAGAAAATGACAACATTAGAACTGATGTCCCTTTAGGGATAGACGAACCCAGGAGGTCAGAGAGGTTGAGAAATCGGACTCAACAAACCTATGCACAGGTAATGCATACAGGGAGAGTATACAGATAGGTGACTTTGACATGGTTTTGTGCCAAGACATAATAAGTGATTGCAGTCCTGAATTATTTTTGGATGCACAGGAACATGTGGACGTCACTATACATACTTTTAATAATTTTAATATATTTAACTATACTGAAATATTGATTAATCAAGATTTTTTTAGGCTATTTACCAAAGGGTTTACTTTTGTACCAGTCAACAAACCTAGAGTTGAAAACATTATATTAGATATCAAGTTATTTACACAAAAATTAAATTTCAAACATATATTTAAGGACAGAGTAGGTCAAGATAGAGAGAATTCTTTAGCAAGACGCATTACTTACAACCCCCCATTACAATACGAAATTTTAAATTTTGAAAAATGTGTTATAAATAGGATACGAAATGGTTACAAAAACAACAATATTGATAATAAAAAAATCAAAAGCAATTTAACCAATGCTGAACACAAACTACTCAGAGACTTGAGTAGTAATGACAAACTTCGTATCATGAAACCTGATAAAGGGGGGAGGGGTTGTTATTATGGATAGATGGGATTACATTAAGAAAATGAAGGATATTTTGGACAAGGAAGAGCAATATGGTTCAGTAACAAAGAATGAGATTAATATTTCATACAGGGAGATAGACCTCATTCTGGAAGACAATCTGTTTACAGGAATGATTGATGTGGAACTGTATAAATTTTTAAAAGTACCAAAACCCGTTATTCCGGGTATTTTTGGAATACCCAAAATACATAAATCCCTACACAATCCACCCATGAGACCCATAGTGTCATCCCAGGGATCATAAACTCAGCCTTTGGCAATTTATGTAGACACTATGTTAAAAGGATTTAACACTAAATATGACCATATTCTGATTGATTCATGGGATTTTTTTGAAAAAAATAGGTGGGAGTACTTATTTAGATAACATGTTGTTTATTACTATTGATGTTAAGGAATTGTTTTCAGTTATACCTCAAGATATTGGTTTAGACTGGTTTGAAAAAGTACTTGTTGAACTGAAACTAGTAACAGGAGCTAATTTTAGAACAGTTTTGGAATGTATGGAACTGATATTAAAGTACAACTATGTTTATTTTGAAGGAGACTACTACCATCAGAAAGAAGGAGTTGCCATGGGCTCAGCTTGTGCCCCTATGTATGCTAACATCATTATGTTATTTTGGGAAAAGAATTATGTGTTCAATTCTATATACAGTCAATATATAAGTAATTATTTTTGTTTTTTGGACGATATATTTGTTTTATGGTCTGGTCCATATGAGTACATTCAAGATTTTATACAATATATAAACTAGACAACTACTTTTTTGCATTTCACACACCAAATAGATGCAGAGGAAATACATTTCTTAGATATTAAATTAAGTAAGGACAATCAGAGTAAATGTTATAGATCCAATGTATTTAGAAAGGAACATCATATTTACATTTCAACAGTGATCATCCTTACCAACTTAAGAAAAACATAGTAAAAGGACAAATGATTAGGATGGCCAGAATGGTCTCAGATGATACAGATTTTGTAAAAGAAATTGATAATGTAGGAAAAATGTTTTATGAAAGAGGCTATCCTATGGATTTTATTAGCCCTATAAAAGAATACATATTATCAGAAAGAGGTAACAAATATAATGCTTTGTTAGCTAAAGAAAGGTGTGTGAAGCCTACAGTAACTAATAGTGACAAGAGTAGTTCTAATACTCCTAATACAATTGTAATAAGTGACACACCCTATTTGGCGATCACATACCATCAAGGTGTAAAATGGTTGAAAAAAAGTATTGATGACACTTGAGAGATGTTCAGGAACGTAGCAACAAAGACTGATGTATTTCAAAGTGATATAAAATACAGTTTTAGAAGAAACAAGAATATTAAAAATATCATTGAACAGAGAACTACTAGTATCAGGGGGGCTAACAAGAGACACGGCACTTTTAAATGCGGTAGGTGTGCACAATGCACATTTATTGCTGGATTGAAAGAAATCAGAATACCTAGTCTGGATATAACTTTAAAAGCCAAAAGGTTCAATAGTTGTTACTCAAAAGGAGTAGTATACTTAGTATTCTGTAAAGTATGCTGGAGTTACTATATAGGCAAAACTGAACGCCATCTTAGGAATAGAATATATGAACATACAAGGGACATTAGCAAACACAACGACAACAATGCATTATATAGGCATGCAATGGTATGTAAACAGGCAGATTTCAAATTTTGGGTGCTTGAGGAAATTGAACCCATCGATAGAGGAGGTGATTGGGAGACTAAGCTAGAGTACAGGGAAATGATCTGGCAGTTGAGATTAGACGCATGTAGTGGAAAAGGATTAAATGACCATATATCCATAACTCCGGCGTTAAAAATATTGGCGGCAGACCCAAAGAAAAGGTAAAATGACCAGATGCTAAGAAAAACTGTAAAGCCTATAACCTCTAGAATAGAACTATTTAACAGGTCCCTTTATAAAGGGTTTAATTACGTTTCTAGGGTTGTAATATATATAATACTAATCTTATTGATTTATTTATTTATTTATTCACACCTATATAATTTGTATTACAATATTAACATAATATTTATATCAGTTTCAACAATCTTTAACAAGTTGTATAAATTATCAGCACAACATTTTTAAATAACATTTTTTTAAACAATATTTTTAAATAAAATCATCAGTATCATTTTAAATAAACTATTAGTACTATATTAATTAATTATTTATTCATTTGATTTTATTATTAATATTTGGTGACTTGTTCAAATATTTTCAATGCTTATTTATATATACACATATACATGGTACAAACAAGTACATATTTGTTACATCTGTATATTCTTTATGTTTATGTTTTACACATACATATTGAGATAGACAAATGCATTTATTTTGCACATATGTATGTAACATAATATTAATTATTAACTTTTTTGGGGAGTTTTTTCTTTGGTCAACATGTCTATATGTATTTATTTATTTATTAATTTACCAACGTGCCTTTTGGCAAACTGAATGTATATATTTGTATATATTTGTGTTTATATATTTATTTATTTACTTATTTATATATTTATATATTTACATTATATACACATGTATTGATTATACACATATAGGAATACACATTCCTTGTATGTATGTTGGCTTATTTAACACAATTTTATTCTAAATGTTTCTTCAGTGTTGCAGAAATTCATTGTTTGAAGTCTAGCCCTTTAATTAATTAATTTACAAGCAATTAACCAGACAAAGGTTCAATTAGTAATTAATTATGTAGGATATATAAAGTAAGAATTGTGAATGGTAACTGGATTCTGAGGAAGTCTCTGGTGTTGGAGATGAAAGCGCTTAATCAGTTACTTTGTCTTTATTCGTTTTTGAATTTATGTGTTTAAAGTATATTATTCATTTTATTTTTTGTTTTCTGGTAATAAATTTTACTATCAATCCGTGTGAGATCGATGTTTGTATCACCTATATAGAGTGATACGTGGGTACAAGGACAGCCTTCATTGTATTTGGAACTACTACGCTTTTTATATTGGACTTTGTTTCATTACAGCCTTTGGTTGTGTGGCTACACTGAAAATTGTGTCAACAGATGTTAAACCTTTTGGTCAGAATTATCACAGAACATTTATTTCCTCTGAAATGGGAAAGTATTCGAATTCAATTAAAAAAAATAACAAAAGTAAACACACACATTCCACTTGTAAAGGCACAGCCTAAATACTTAGTATTTTCAAAAAAATCATAGCTTTTCATGCAACATTGAAAAATAAGCCAAGTAAAGAGTGCAGAAGCACATATGTCTTTGACAAAAGCCGTATTCTTAAGGTGGAATGTCACAATTTTTTTTTTTTTTTTTTTTATTAATGGTAAGGTACATCGGAAAAAATAACACAAATATTCAATAAAAAATATTAATAAGAATAAGAGGTTCTCAAATGGGGTATCTATTAGGCAAAAAGCTTTTGACCAACTGCTGTTCTTTTGGAGCCAGAGAGAGACAGAGACTTGACACAGCAGGCAAATGCTGAAGATTTACCTCACTCTGGCTGCTGATATACTTCCCTTCAAAAAGGATGCAACCTTTTAGCAGCCAGAGTAAGTGAAAGAAAGGGGAGTTAAAGCTTTAGCAAGCTGGCTGGGTGCTGTGTCCTTGGCAGTACACAACCCAAAGACAACTGCAGCATTAAGAATGAAAAACATCCTATATTACTTTACTAGAGAGATAATAAGACAATAAATTAGATAAACATTAGATATCTCATGTCTTAGAGATACATCATAAACAAAAGAGCAGAGGTATTTTTTATCTAAATGTGCTCTCATCCATGTGCCAGAATGAAAATGCAGTACAATGTCTGAACAAATCTGCTTAAGTTATAGTGAAAGAAAGGGTAGGGAGACTTTGTCTTTACAACTATCCTTGTCTAGCAGTTAGCTGAATATGCTCTGTTATCACAGTTGTGAAACATTAAAACTCGTTTGGGACAGACAGGCTAACAAATGTATTAACTACCTTTTGTGACAATCTGGAGCCACTCAAAGACTACTGCACAGAACGGGCCTCATTCATCTTCTCGAACAGTAATTTTAACATAGAGAAAAGAAACCTGCAGAAGTGCCATCTATTAAGACATGCTGTTTTCACAGTACCACTTAAGTAGCTTCTAGTCTTCTTGCCTAAACTTCCTCTTGGTATAAAGCACTGTCCTGGAGGAAATAATAGTTTTGAGTGGCACATATCAACAAGCACTACTCCAGATGCCTTCAGTTCAGCACTTCAGTTCTCAAACCCACTTTCAGTGCATTTAAAAATACTGTCATCTTCTCAAAGCTGTCAGTTTTTTGTGCAAAGTGTTTACATAGAACATGCCAAGTCTGACAGAAGTAAGGCATGCACAGCTCAGAAAACTACTTCTACCCAAAATGGTGGTTCTTTCCTTCAAACCATGCCTTGTCAGACGTATTTTCCAAAATTGTATGGGCCATGTGTCCCACCCTCTCCTTCTCTCACTACATAAAGCTGCAAAGCTCTAGATAACCCAGCTTGTAGCAGTCACAAGGCTGTCAGTCTCCAAAAACTAGATGTCATCCCTAGCACAGAATGAGTAAATACTGGCTGTTGAAATTAGTGAAAGTGACACATAAGATCAGAGGCATAGCTGGTTTTATCATCAGCTGAGGCTACTCTCCATAGTGGTGCCCCAACTCCACAGCTCTCCATTTGAAGGCCAAAACAAGGGTCTGCCCCTTATACTGGCATACCAACCAGGTGGTCAGATATATTCCCCCTCCCTCCTGCAAAAAAAAAAATCCATGAAGAAGTACCTGGGGCTCCTAAAATGCAGGATTCAATCAGGTTCTATTTCTGCACCTGCACCTCACTCTCCTTCCACAGATTTTATTAAATACATACAATATATAACTGTTGTAGCTGTTTTTACATTGGAAAAACTGACCGCAAATTAAAGAACCAAATTTACGAACATCTGTATGATATAAAGTCAAAAAAAAGATACAAATGCACTTAGTAAACACATTATGGAAAATACTGGTCGCTCTTTTCATTTCACTGTCATTGACAATGTTAAAACAGAACCTCGAGGTGGTGCCTGGTCACTTTTGTTTGAAAGGAGAGAGGTTTACTGGCAACTGCGTCTCAATGCATCAAGTTGGCCAGGCTTAAATGAACACATTTCCATTAGCTCTCTGTTGAAATTAAAAGCCTTAGAAAGATAACAGTGTTTCTTTAAAAAAAAAAAATTATATTTCTTCTGTACTATTAAATTATATATTTTATTATGTTTTTAGAATACAATTTGAATTTTTCACATTTATGCATTTTAACCAGTTTTCAACTATAAAGCATGGTTTTTACATGATTTTTCTTTAAGGGGGTGTGTCATTTTAAATAACTTATTAACTTTTAATGATTGTTTTACCCAGTTTCCTCTGTACTATATAAATGGTTTGTGTAAATTTATTCATTGTCTGATGAAGTTCTGAAGTGATCAGGGCGAAAGCGCTTATCATTTGTTTTATTTTCTTCAATAAAGTCCAGAATTGGTTTTATTGAATTTGGCCTGAATAGGTGCATTTTTTTACTGTGGAGTGGCTCATCCTTTTGTTCCTGTTTGGCATTTCCGTGTTTCAAAACAGTTTTTCCTTTTGTCTTTTTTCACAGACTTCAGGTTTTAGTTAAAAAAAAAAAAAAATGTTTTTTGTTTTTTCTCTTTTAAACTGTAGCAAACAGCTTGCTACAAATGAAGCAAGCAGTAGTAGCTAGAGTTCAAACCCCACATGGAGCACTACAGCGTTCAGGTTTTAATTAAAAAAACTTTTTTTTAGACCAAACAGGGAGAGCTACAGCACTGAAAACATCTTTCATGTCCTCTTACTGCAAAGAGTTCAAGCAGAGTTCTATATAAAAGACAATTAGAGCAGCAAAAGCTTCAGAGGTTTCTTGTCCAAACAAGGGAATGAATTGCCCAGAAAAAATGCTAGGAAACATAAAACAAGAGTATATATATATATATATATATATATATATATATATATATATATATATATAAAAACCCATCTTCTCAATACAACACAACAGCTACAGAAAGGGGACTGAGGGAGGAGACAGCTACTGCAACAGTAATCTATAAGAACATCTACTGTTATAGTAAGTTGATGTACTATGTTCAACATTAGAGCACTTTTGCAGTAGTGTAAGTTATTTGAATAGATTACTATAGCTTAGATGAAAAAGAGGTGAAAGAAATTAAGAATCCATGAACCCCTGCAGAATAGTTCAAGCAAAGCCTGTCTTGGACCAGGAAAAGCAATCCAATGTATAGTTCTCTGTAAAAGTTTGTATAGAGGACAATGCTGTTGTCTCTGGCATACTTCTAGAGTCTGCACTTTCCAGCAGAAACCAAAGTCCTATAGGAATGGGCCCTAACCTTGCCTGGAAGTGGCTAATTATGATGAGAATAGCAAAAAGGAATACTATGAGACAACTATCTCAAAACTGCCTGCTTTGACACTGGTTGTCCATTTTCTCTTTTCTTCTTAGGAGACAAACAGCTAATCAGCTTTCCTGAAGGACTGAGTTTTGTCTAGGTACCATCTGACCTGCCTCTGTACATCCAAAATTCTTTCTCCCTTGTTTTTGGGTTCTGGAAAAATCAGGGAGATTAATAGACTGGCTTAAGGTAAACTCTGAGATCACTTTAGGCAAAAAAGAAGAATTAGATATCAAAGAAACCCTTTATGGAAAATGAAGTAGGGGTGACACAACCTAACAGCTTGAAACTCAGATACTCTTCTGGCTGAAGGTGGAGCAATGAGTAAAATAGGTGTCCATGTTAATAACATCAAGAAACCTGATGAGCTGTTTCAAATGGAAAAACAGTAAGCTTCTCAAGCACAAAATTCATATCCCAAGGAAGAGCCACCTGTTTCCAGGGTGGATGAATGTATAAAATTCCTTGACTTAGGAATAAGTAGAAAGGGGAGAGGTCGTCCAAGAGAAGGCCAGCATAAATGGCCTACAGATAAATCTTGATGGAAGAATAAGAAAAGCCAGATGACAATAACTCAGACAAATAAAGGACAAGAGCTAGACAGCTCTTAAAAAAGGTCCTGGCCCTGGACTGGCACCAACTAAAAATATTTTCCACTTACACATATATGATTTTCTAGTAGCAGTTGTTTTGGCCTCCTTCATTTTCATTACCTTCTGCACATCCTTAGGAAAAGGGTGCCTAAAAGTAGTCAATGTTCTAACATCCATATAGTCAGTTGTGGAGATTTCAGGTTGGGGTGCATCAAACAATCTGTTTTATGAGAGTACTTCAAGTCTGTGGGGACTTTTAGTAATTGCTCTTGGCCAGTTTCAAAAGAAGGGAGAATCACCCTAGGATGGGCCAAAAAGTAATCATCACTACTCTCTTTAGGGAATACATCTGAACTATTAGAAGATCTTGGATATCAGTGGAACAGGTGAAAAAATATAAAGGAACATCTCTGTCCATGGAAATTAGAAAGCATCTGTTTCCCAGGCCAGTTTGCAAGGAACTGTCATTTCTGAGAGGAGGCAAACAGATTTACTAGAGGTGTTCCCCATATTTGGAACTGCACCTGGAAGACTCCTGGGTGCAGTTTCCATTCATGAGGGATATTCTGCTTCTGCTTTGGTTGTCTGTTACAACATTTTGCTCTGATGGAATGTATGAAGCCTGAACAGTAAACCTGTGCTGAACTGCTACCTCTCGGGCTATGATAACAAGTCTTGTTATATCATGGTAAATAAGTAGACCACACGGTTTATAGAGTTGTAAGGCCTTTCTTTATTAAGAGCCTCCAGGTGCGCACCCATGCTTCTTCACACAACTTCTGCAAGTCATACATCCACCAGAACCAACAAGTTACCAGAGAATACAGAACCAACAGTACATGCTGAATTCCCCACAGCGCCCCTACAGTACAACAACCACATTACCAGCCCGAATACTACATTCCTCCCCTTTTAAGCTAAGACATACTGTCTTACATAAGCAAACTAGGGAACAAGTTCCATAATGCATTTAATCACTTACTTGTAAATAACAGGCTAGTTATTAACTGGTTACCATACAATCTACTATTTGTAGGCTGGTAATCTATACATGCACTTTTGTTAACATTGATAGTCCTTCAAGTAACTAGGTTTAACCAGCACATGCTTAGAACGGCGCAGTGGTACCACCTTAGGTGACTCCGGTGTCACAGTTACCACTTCAGGTATCGGTGTGTCCTTCCCTGGAACGGTTGGATCTTCAGAAGCCTCTCCTTCCACGTTCTGGCGGTCTCCCTCAATTTGCGATCCTCCTGCCACTGCGAGCCCTGGTTCCGAACTTAATGGTAGTTCCGAGGCCAGCAGTTCCATGGCATCCTTCTTCTGTTCGCTCCGTAGAATTTGGTCTACATGTCTCCTCACTACGAAATCTCCATTCAACCTCACCTGGTACGATAATGGACCAGTGCTCTTGACAATGAACCCTGGAATCCACTTAGGTCCATAACTGAAATTTCGTGTCATCACTGCATCTCCTTCCAGAAAACTTCGCTCTCCGTCGTCTATCATGACATTCTTTTTGCCTCCACTGGGTCCCCTCCACCTTAGCTCGGACATTTGGATACACTAGATCCAGCGTGGATCTCAATCTACGTCCTTGCAACATCTCGGCAGGTGACAAACCCGTGGTAGATTGTGGTGTAATACGGTAGTTGAATAACACCCTTGATACTTTTGCTGCTAAACTTCCTTCCCCAGACATTTTCATCATGGCTTTAAAAGTCTGAACAGCTCTTTCAGCACAACCATTTGTAGCTGCATGGCAGGGTGCTGATGTGATATGGACGATTCCATTTTTTCTCAGAAAACCCTTGAACTCTTCACTCGTGAAACATGAAGCATTATCGGATACAATAGTCTCAGGCAGTCCTTGGCTACTGAAACTCCTCCTCAAGCATTCAATGGTAACGAGAGAAGTGGGTGTCTTGACTTGATAGGCATCCATCCATTTCGAATGAGCATCCATGATTATCAAAAACATGGCCCCCATGAATGGTCCTGCATAATCTATATGAAGTCTCTGCCAAGGTCTACTTGGCCACTCCCATGGATGTAGTGGCGCCGCCACCGGCAAGTTGCGATGTTGTTGACATGTTTTACACTCATTCACAACGACTTCAATCTCGTGGTCCAATTTTGGCCACCAAAAATAACTTCGGGCTAAAGCTTTCATTCGGGTAATGCCCACATGACCTTGATGCAACTGCTGTAAAAGTGCCCTTCTTCCTGGGGATGGAATTATCACTCATGCCCCCCACAATACGCATCCATCTTGTACACTCAGCTCTGTTTTTCTCACCTCATAACGCCGAAAAACTGGATCCGTTTGTTGGACTGGCCAGCCTTGCTGGACCCACTGAAACACTCTAGCAAGCACCGGGTCTTTGTGTGTCCAAACTCTCAGTTCCTTAGCAGACACCAATGTTATGTCTTCCATCATCAAAACTCGGTCCTCCGCTTCCTCTTCTTGGATATGCCCTGGCATCGGCAACCGACTTAGTGCATCTGCATTACCATGGTGTTTTCCAGGCTTATAAACAATCTCGTATTCATAAGCTCTCAACGTTACAGCCCATCCCTGAATGCGAGGAGAAACCATCTGCGGTACTGCTTTCATCTCGTTGAATAATGACAACAAAGGCTTATGATCAGTGCAAATAGTAAACTTCCTCCCATAGAGGTACTTGTGAAATCGCTTGATTCCAAACATGACAGCTAAACCCTCTTTATCTAACTGAGAATAGTTTGACTCTGCTTGTGTCAAAGTTCGTGACATGAACCCAATGGGTCTCTCTTGCCCATCTGGCATCCGGTGTGCCAACACAGCCCCTAATCCATAGGGTGAGGCATCACATGACAAAATTAAGTCCTTGTGACTATCGTAGTGCACCAAAACTTCTGAAGATTGCATTAGTTCCTTTGACTGTTCGAACGCTCTGTCCTGTTCCTCTTTCCACGACCACTGAACCTCCTTCCTTAACAACTTATGTAAAGGAGCTAACAGGGTTGACAGATTTGGCAGGAACCTGTTATAATAGTTAAGTAAGCCTAAATAGGCTTTCAGTTCTGTAACATTTGTGGGTGCTGGTGCCTGTTGAATGGCTTCCACTTTATTTGGCAGGGGGTGTAGGCCTGATGCATCCACCTTGTAGCCCAGGAACTCTGCTTCAGTTGCCATGAAAGCACATTTACTCCTCTTCACCCGTAGACCTGCCTCTCACAGTCGACTCAGCACCTCATTCAGCGTCTCCAGATGCTCTCGAATGTTCCTTCCCGTCAACAGGATATCATCTAAATACACAGCCACCTTTGGAATTCCTGCCACTAGTCCCTCCCTTATTCTCTGAAAAATAGCTGGACTCGAGGAAACCCCAAAAGGTAAACGATTGACTTGGAACAAACCTTTGTGTGTGTTCAGGGTAACATACGTCTTTGACCCTTCTTCCAGCACTACTTGTTGATATGCCTGACTGAGGTCCAGTTTACTAAACCTTTCACCTCCCGACAGCTTTTCAAACACATCCTCCACCTTGGGCAAGGGATACTGCTCTAGCTTCGAGACTTGGTTCACTGTTAACTTATAGTCACCACATATACGTACAGTACCATCTGGCTTTAATACAGGAACAATTGGTGCGGCCCATTCCGCAAACTTTACTGGTTCAATTATACCTTGCTTCGTGAGTCTCTCTAACTCAAGCTCAACTTTCTTCTTCATCGCATATGGTACAGGACGGGGTTTGTAAAATCTTGGTGTTACGTTTTCTTTCACGTGTATCTTTGCTGGTGGACCCCTCCAGGTCCCCAGTTCCTCTTTGAATACTTCTTCATTATTCTCTAGCACCTCTTGCAAGGTCAGGCCCGGCTGTTCTACCTTATGGAGCTGTAGGCAGTCCATGTTTAGCTCCTTTAACCACACCCGGCCTAGCAGGTTTGGTCCCTTACCTGCCACCACCATGACTGGCAACTCTTTGACTTGGTCTTTATATTTTACCTTCATTTTCACCATTCCCAACGTGGGAACTATTTCACCCGTGTAGGTTTTCAAAGTCACTGCACAGTCCTGCAGCTTACGAGCTTCTCTGGGCCATAACTTCCCATACTCTGCCTTTGACAGAACTGTGACACTACACCCCGTATCCACTTCAAACTGCACCATTTTACCATTTAAGTCCAACTGGGTTTTAATGGGATCAACTCTTTCCCACCTGGCCTCTTTCACGTTAAACATTGTGAACACTTCTTCGGCTTCCCTGGTTGGTTGATCTGTAACTTCACACATGTGGTGTGCATACTGCCGTTTATTTTTTCGGTTTCCCTTCCTTTCCATCATACTGCTTTTTTCCTCCCCCTTTTTCGGCTGGTCCCGAGAGGGCATTGAGCGGCACATTTTCTTTACATGGCCCTTTTTCCCGCAAGCATGACATTTTACAGTTACAAAATGACAGTTCCGTGACAGATGTTCACCTCCACACCTGTAACAAGCATACTGACCAGACTTCCCTTGTGAATTATGCTCCATGACCACTTTATGCACTGGCAGTGGGGTCGCACTCCTGCTTCCAACCCCTTCCGTGGTTTTCTGTTGCAAATCACGAATGTCTTTAGTCGCTGTCTCTATGGCCTGTGCCAACTTCAAGGCCTTTTCAATCGACAAGTCAGGCTCCGCTAACAATCTGCGTTGTATGCGGTCGTCTGCAATGCCACATACGAGCCTATCTCGTAGCATTTCGGTCAGTCTGTCCCCATAATCACAATGTTGTGCCAGTTCCCTCAACACTGCGACATACTCCATTACCGTTTCATTAGCCATTCTAGTCCTTGAATTTAACTTGAACCTCTGGACTATTGCACTCGGCTTCGGGTTATAATGTGACTGAAGTAAACTCGTCAACTCTGTGAACGATTTGTCCCCCGGTTTATCCGGACTCAATAAGTTCCTCATCAGACTGTACGTCTTACTGCCCACCGAGCTTAGCAATATGGCTCGCTTCCAACCCGCTTCCATTATCTGGTTTGCTTCAAAAAAATGTTCCAACACTTCACAATACTCCTCCCAGGTCTGTGTCTGACAGTCGTATGCAACTAGTGACCCCAACATGGAACCAGACATCACTCCAGTAGGCCCCGTCTCTTCGTCATCCGACATGAACTGCAGCTCACCAGTTTACTCGCAGCGGACTCGGAGGCATCCCACTCTCGTCGCCAATATGTTATATCGTGGTAAATAAGTAGACCACACGGTTTATAGAGTTGTAAGGCCTTTCTTTATTAAGAGCCTCCAGGTGCGCACCCATGCTTCTTCACACAACTTCTGCAAGTCATACATCCACCAGAACCAACAAGTTACCAGAGAATACAGAACCAACAGTACATGCTGAATTCCCCACAGCGCCCCTACAGTACAACAACCACATTACCAGCCCGAATACTACAAGTCTGCAAAGGGGTAAGATCTGGTACACTTTCCTTGTTTATGTACCACTTCAGTATTATATTGTCTGTGAAAACTTGCAGAAGTCCCGAAGACCAGAGATGATTTAAGGCTTTTAAAACATTTATTATTGCCATAATCTCCTTAATGTTTATATACCTTTGTCCATTCTGTTTGTTTCACAGATGTTGAATTTTCACCCCATTGGATACAGCTACCCACACCAGGTCTGAAGCATCAGTTGTAACAGATTACAGAGGAAGCAGGAAAGAAAATTGGAGATCTGGATTTCAAGATAACTATCCTACCCACCATAAACCCTCCCTCCTTACAAACTCCAGAACTGGGATCTCTAAAAATACTTACTCTCAACCGCTGATTCATATATGTAACTAAATAGGAAAATCTAGCTATTATGCTATAAGCTTGTTTTTATTTTCTGAACAAAAATTATAATTGTTTTTGTCTTATTCTTGTTGAAGAAACCCATTGTTTGTATTACAAACTACCTTTGAAATTTTCATGTTAATAAACTTTGTTCTGTGGAGCTTTTCTCCCCGGGCCTCCACTGAAAACGGGCCCTCAAGCCCAGTGGACCTCCCCAGTAATCAAACTGGAATAAATAAAATAAATAAATAAACTGGAACATACACTAATTAGTTTAAGTAGAAGCACTGACAATTGCCTTTTCTGCATTTCTGTGTGTTTCTATTTAAAAACAAAAAAAAAAAAATATTCCTTGTTTTCCTGCCTCTCCTAAACTAGTTAGACCAGTTTACAGGCCTTGCTGTATCCTGGGCTGTGTTGTAGTTCCTGTGTTGTTCATTGCCTTACTTGGATAGAAGGAAGTTTCTTAGCTCACCAGTGGGAGTGGGGAGCCTTGAATAGCCTACCTGTCCTTGAGGGAAGTGACCTCAGCACAAGAAGCTGTAGTAATTGGTCATTTTGGACCATTTCTAGCTCTTTTGAAGTTCCCTGGTTAAAATCTGCCTCTGGCATTTTTTGAAGCCATATTGCTCAGACACAGCTCCACGTGGTCCTGTTGAGTCTTCCTGGCTACAGAGAACTGAAAAAAAGCGACTGCTTTCCTGATTAAGTATCCTGCTGTTTTTATATTTGTTTTACCTTCTACTGCTTACCTAGAGCAAGCTTTAACTGTTTTCATAGTTATTTACTGCATTTTTTTATTATCTGCACTTAAAAGTACATTTTAGTCAAAATTAGTCTAATTCAAGTCGAAAAGTGTTTGTTTGCTGTTTAATTTAATTGTTTGGCTGCCCACTAAAGTGTGCTAGCCTGTACTACTGACTTATTGCCTTTTCTGCATTTAGCGCGGAGTTGCCACTAGAGCACCATCGGGCAGCGTAAACAAGGTTAAACTATTTCTGGCTCCGTAAAGTCTGCTCTTGATTTTTCCCTTAGAACTGCTCTACTTGTAATCTAAACAGTCTATTCTCTATCTGTAAAGCTCAGCACTTGTTCCTAAAGCATTTTTTAGTCAGGTAAAGCACTTCTATATTATACAAAGTACTTCACTAGCTTAAAACCCCCTTGAGTACCCACTTCACTATAGGTCCTTTCTGACTCAGTTACACAGCAAACTTTTTCATTTCTTCTAGCATGTCAAAGGGTCAGTTGCTAGCGTCCTCTCCTGCTCAGCTGGTGAATCTGGGAATATTGAGGCAATGTTACAATTGCCTCATGTACACAGACAACCCTCTCCTCCTCCCACAAAACACAAATACATGCGAGAGATGCAACTATATAGCCAAACTGGAGGCTGAGCTCTCTCAACTCAGGACTGGCAAAACCAGACAGGAGGAGAAGGTAACCACACACACCATAAACCCAGTCTCACATAGAACTATCACAACTACAAATCAAACACATAAACACACAAAAACATACTCGGAGGCACTGATCAAAAATCTAACAAAACAGCAGAGGCCTCCAAAGCAGACACCCAAACAACTGCCACCTCATGACATAACACAAGCAACACATAGATCACAAAGTCAGTGTGCAAATCAGTCACAGACCTTAAGTCCAAACACAATGCCAGACACACTTGTCATAGGTGACTCCATAGTCAGACACACTGACGTCCCACTCACCAGACTGAACAAGGAGAGGGTCACAGTAAGCTGCCTGTCGGGCGCTAGAATCCATCACATAACACAAGCACTCAGGTCATTCCACAGCAAGTACAAGTATGACTCAGTCATTGTCCATGCCGGTGTGAATGACCTGAGATGTACCTCCCTGGACTACATGAAAAGAGACATAGAGGAGCTCTCAGATTACGTAGCCCAGGCTGGTATGACCCTGACCCTGAGCAGTATCTTACCTTCACCAAGAATGATGCCACAATACAGAGACAAAATGATCAGTTTTAATAATTGGCTTAATTTCTGGTGTCATTCTAAGGGGATCCAATGTCTGTCTGCCTGGAATGACATGCTTGACAAGCCACGCTGCTTCGCAAGGGACGGCTTGCACCTGTCACCCCTGAATTTCTGGATATTGGCAAAGGCTCTTGCCTCCCCCATAGTGCCTTTTTTAGACAAGGCTCAAATTCTAAACCCACCGCCCTAGAAAACAATAATGGAAAAAAACTAAGGGTAATGCTGCTCAATGCTAGAAGTCTAAATCTCAAGATGCACGCCCTCGAAGCCCTCCTCGGTATGGAGAACATTGATGTCTGTGCTGTGACTGAAACCTGGTTCAAGGCTCCTGAGAGCACCCCGGCACTATCAGGTTTTACCTCATATCATGCATTCCGGCCCCAAAACCCGGACCGTACCACAAAAGGAGGGGGTGTATCCATATTCATCAAGGATACCCACACCTCCAGGCTGGTGGCAACTCACGAAGCATCAGAGACCATTCAGGTGCAATTAACCATAGGCAAAACTGCTCTACAGTTTGTAGCATGTTACAGGCCACCCTCTCAAACTCAGGAACTCCACCCAGCCTTCCTGAAGACACTGGAGAGTATAAATGTCTCTCCAAACACCATCATATTGGGTGACTTCAACTACCCAAACATAGACTGGGAACATTACTCAAGCCCCAATACCCTAGCCCAAAGGTTCCTGGAGTTCATAAACTCAAATGCTATGGAACAACTTGTCACCATTCCCACAAGAGGTGAAAATATACTAGACCTGATCATCACAAACATGGGGACAAAATGCTCCACACCGGAAGTATATCCCTCATTGGTGAGATCAGACCATAAACTAATCTCACTGGAGATCCACATCCCGCCCCACCCCAACAAAAGACCACAGTGAAGAACTTCTCAAAAGCCAACTTCACACTTCTTAAGACTGGTGTGGTATCTTTCAAGGCCCCTGAGCCATTGGAAACCACAACCCACGCTGCTGAATCCCTTACAAATGCTTTCTACGAGCACCTCCAGGATTGCATGGATCAAGCAATCCCAAATAAAATCAAGACCCTTTCCACCAAAGGCAAGCGCCCGATCTGGTGGACCCCAGCCATAAACAAACTTTACAACAAGAGGAGAAAGCTACTACAAGATAGAGCAAAATCCCTAAAAGGGAAGACATCTCTGATCAATACTAGTAAAAAACTACGATCACTCATAAAATCATCCAAGGCCAACTTTGAGAGAAAAATCGCCAAGGACTCAAAAGACAATCATAAGGCCTTCTTTAGCTATGTTAGAAACCTGGGTGGAAACTCCCAGATATGTTCAGAATTAGTCCAAAATGATACAAAAATCACTGAACCAACAGACATTGCTAACATACTGGCAGACAGGTTCAGTGCAAATTTCTCCCCTCCTTCCCCCCCAAAAGGAGAAATATCTATCCCAGCAGAGTGTAGCCTCCCAATCATCTTAAATGCCCAGGTGAGAGCTGCTCTCTCTAAAGCTAAAAACACAGCATCAATGGGACCGGATGGTGTCCCCGGCTGTGTGCTACACGAACTCAATGTGGAACTAAACCCACACATAAGGCTGCTGTTTAATCTTAGCCTTACCACAGGATACGTACCCAAAGAGTGGCGTACGGCAACTGTGGTCCCACTCCACAAAGGCGGTGCTTCTACGGACCCTGGTAATTACCGCCCCATAAGCTTAACAAGCCTGGTCTGCAAAGCTATGGAGAGGATCATAACGGAACTCATAAATAAAGACATAGGGGACCTACAGACATTGGATCCTACCCAATTCGTCTTTGTCAAGGGCAGATCATGCCTCTTGAACTTGGTCGACTTTTTTGAAACAGTCACCAAGGCCACTGATGAGGGTAAGGCAGTTCACACAGCCTACCTTGACCTTGCAAAAGCTTTTGACACAATACCCCACTCGGGTATCATAGAAAAGCTCACCTAATTAAATGTAAACCCATATGTCACAAGATGGGTTGCAAATTGGCTCAAGGACAGAACCCACAGGGTTAGAGTTGCTGGTGCCATGTCAGACTCCAAGCCGGTAACAAGCGGTGTCCCACAGGGCTCAGTCCTGGGCCCCCTCTTGTTCGGCATCTACTTTTCAGAAGTGCAGGCAAACACAGGAGGATTGTGGCTGACAAAGTTTGCAGATGACTGCAAACTGGGCGCCATAGTTGAAAATCCATCAGACACAGATATCCTTCAGAGAGGTCTCATAGAAATGGATAACTGGTGCCAGAGCCATGGCCTTAAGTTAAACGCCAAAAAATGTATAGTCATACCCTTTGGTAAAAACAAGGTAACCCCAAGTTACCACATAGGTGGCAATCCATTAAGCACAGAAGAGGTTATCAGGGACCTGGGGACCCAAGTTGACAGTAACCTTTCTTTTGACACTCACATTGCCAAAGTGGTTAGGAGGACCTTCTACATTGCCCACCTGATTATGAAGGGATTCACATCCAGATCAAGGGAGGTCATTGTTCCCCTGTACTCTTCACTTATCAGACCAATGATTGAGTACAATGCCCCATTCTGAATGTATCTTACCCGACACCTGCAGCAATTGGAAAGACCCCAAAAGTTCCTCACCAAAAGGATAAAGGGGCTCAAAAATATGCCATATGCTGCCTGACTGAAGAAACTCCAGCTCTATTCAGTCGCATACCATCTGCTCAGAGGTGACCTGTGCCTGACATACAAGGCCATGTCCAATCCGGAATTAATGGACATGCTCCACCTCAAAAAATCCAAATCCACCAGAGCCACAAGAGCAAGAGACTTAAACCTCAACACGGATATAAATAGGACGTGCTGGAGGGACAGATTCATCACCCAGAGACTCCCTATGCTGTGGAACAGAATCCCGGTCCATGTGAGACAGAGCACCTCGCTGGCTCTGTTCAAGAGGAATCTTGACCAGTGGATGGGAGATCGTAGGTTTACCCCGGGGATCATCTCTGTATCACTGCTGGACAGAGGCACGGCAAACTAATGGGTATAGTATTCTTCAACCTAAGGGGTGGTGAAAGCCGCACAACTCTGGCTAGGCTTATAAATGCCCTAGGGCAGATAGCCTAGTATGAACCTATGAACCTATGTGTCTTAGAATAGACAACATCAGTTTCAGGTTGATTAGGGCTTGTATAATCAGCTGACTGTTTGGCAAAAATGTTCCTATTAGGAGTGTTAAATGTCATTATTTGAAGATGTACACAGTAATGTGTGTTTGTATTAAGTTAACATGTTATGGGGTATTGGGGAATTGTGTTTGTTTTTTTGTTTTAGAGTTTTTAGTAAAGCAAAGCCTTCCAATGCTGATGATAAATAATAACTGTATAAATGATCAACCTTTCTTCCTGCATCCAGGAAGAAAGAGGTCATCATTTCTCTCTACTCTTCCCTCATTAGATCAATCATAGAGTATAATGCCCCATTTGGCATGTACCTCACTAGACACCTGCAACAGCTGGAGAGGCCACAAAACTACCTCACGAAGAGGATCCTAGGCCTTAAACACATGTCCTACACGGACAGACTCAAAACACTCCAGCTATTCTCTGTCTCATATCATCTACTAAGAGGCGATCTCTGCTTGACTTACAAAGCCATGTCTGACCCAGCTCTGTTAGAAATGCTACATCTAAAGAAACCCAATCCCTCTGCACCATGCACTCCAGCGACCTCAGCCTCATTACCACAATCAACAGAACATGCTGGAGGGACAGGTTCTTAACCTAGAGACTACCCATGCTCTGGAATAGACTTCCCATACATGTCAAGCAAAGCACCTCACTAGCCCTCTTCAAGCAAAATCTTGATGAGTGGATGGGAAATAGAAAGTTCACCCCTGGGATCACTCCAATGGCTCTACTTGATACAGGCACTGGGAACTAACAATGGGCGGCACAATGCCAGGGCACTTCTATGGGCTAGGCTTGTAAGGGCTCCAGGGCCATTAGCCTAGTACACACCTATGAACCTATAAACCTGCCAAACATTAATGGGTTCATGTATCACAAAAGCTAATCATAGACATTAAGCATAGCATTAAGCAATGCATTGTGCAAATAGCACTGAAAGGATTTCAGGATGGATATTCTGCAGAATGTCAATGAGAAAGGAAAACAGGAGTACTTGTATTAATTGCCAGAGGAACTCCAGTAGTGATAGCAGAGGAAAAAAAGACAATAATGTCAGATTTGTTAAAGTAAGAGTCTATTGGCTATTGGAGGATTACACTAGATTGTATTTATATTCCACCTAAAACTTGGATTATGAAGCTTTAAAATTTTGGGGAGTAACAATCAGCTTTCAGTAGAGAATATTATTTATGGGGGACTGGAATTTAATTTGCAATGAGGCTGTATCTGAGGGGCCTAGATATATAACAAAAGTGGGTAGATTTTTGAAGAAATTTATTAAAATATTTGGGATGAAAAACATGAATTTAACAGTAGGAAATTGATGAGGATTTACATATAATTCCTCAAGGTACAATAACTGGGCTGGATAAGACAGAAATTATATTTCACAGGAACATGTGCATTTAATTCAGACCTTTGACACACATCCAGTAACTATTTCAGATCATGCACCAATAATTACTAATACAGAAATGCAGTGTAATGAAGTAAAGATGAGACACTTCCCCACCTACCTGTTAAAAAGTGAGGGTAATTGAAATTATCAAGGAGTTATTAGGGAAGATAGAAAGTGCTTCAGAGGTTATAGCTAGTGAGTTGGATGAAATTAAAGTGTGTGGGGGGGGGTTAACAATATGGTATAAATAAAAGAAAAACAGTTCTGGTTAAGAAGTAATAAGAATTATTTAGAGGGGTTGACAAAGGTTAAAGTCCTACAAAATAAGGGAAATCTCACAAACAAGAAGAGGAGCAACTGCAGAGTGCTGAATTAAAAATAAGGGAGTAACATGGTTAACATGTATGTGTTTAGGAAGACTGCTGTAACGCAACTGTTAATTTTTTGGGGTTTTGTTTTTTGGATAACCCCAGAGCACAAAAACTTTTGCCACGGTGACTTAGGCAACAGAAAATATAAAGAGTTGTTGCCAAATTAAGGAGCCTATAACAAAAGACAGAGATCCTGTAGAGGCATTACAGATATTTCAAAAATTTTAAGAAAATTTGTATACAGCAGAGAAGTGAGGAAATCAAGAAAAAGCACAAATGGAAATATTTATACAAGACTAACATATGCAAAGATTAGCGATAGATGATGCTCAACAACTATCAGTTAAAATAGGAGGAGATGAGATAAAAATGTTCTTCCGGAAGAGGTTTGGAAGCTAGGAGGGAAGAAAAGTGATAAGGATCTAGAAGGTTTTTTTAAGAGAATTTTAAAAGGAGGTGAGGCAGCAACAACCTAGAAAAAAAAGCTGTAAAGATTGTAATACCTAACGACCATCTGATCCAGCTTCATATAGGCCTATTTTAATTTTAAACCATCATTATAAAGTGTTTATGTCTATAATGGCTAAAAGAATGGCAAAGGTGATGCCAAAATTAATAGCGGTGCATCAATGTGGTTTTGTAGAATGGAAGTAAACATCTGACAACATTAACAGAAGAATGATGATCCAGGGAAGTAGAATGTAAAAAAATACTGCTGTTATTGGTTGGTTTTGATGCAGAGAAAACATTCAACACAATAAGCTGGGATTTTATGAGTAGAGCAATGAAAGCATTTGCCTTTCCTGATACAATAACAAGGTTACTTAGAAAGATATATGAGAGATCAGAGGCAAAAATCAAAGTGGTAAGGTTTCTCTCTGACAAGTTGTGTTTGAACAGAGGAACCAGGCAGGGGTGTCCTCTTTCCCTTTTATTTGCGTTATGTTTAAAACCACTGGCAAAGAAAATAAGGGGCTCAGAAATTCAAGGATATAATTGTGGTAATCAAGAATAGCTGGCTTTATTAGCAGAGTATACTTCTTTGTACCTGATAAAACCAGAAGAGGACATCTCAGTGTTGTGGAACATTCTGAGACAGCTCTGTGTTTTTCGGGGGATATAATTAAAGTTCTTAATGACGATAAAACAAAGGCTATAGTGGTAAAGTATGTAACCCCACATGATTTGGTTCAGCAATACCCATATTTAAGGGAGCATGATAAAATTAAGTATTTAGGAATATGTATTAAAAGGTAATCTTGTTATGGCAGCTAATGATATGTGGGAACAGCCTAAACGATTGATAATACAAAAAACAAGAAACTGGAAGCTCTTGCATATAGATATGTATAGCAAGACATAAGCAGTAAAAATGTTTTTAGTCCCTTTAGTTTTATACATAGATCAGGCATATTTTATCAACCAGAAGAAATGAGAAGTTGTGAATAGCAATTAATAAACAGATAAAGGACTTTATTTGGGAGAGAAAGATGACAAGAGTTGAGTGGGATAGGTTGATAGAACAAGGAGGTTTAGGATTACCTGATTTGAAGGGATATTTTAGAGCTACACAGTTAAAGCTCTTATACATAACACAAGCAGAAAGCTGCAATTCAAAGTGTAAAGGGAAGGTGATGACGTAGGGAAGTAATTCAAGAAATAAGGAAAGAATGGAATTTTTGAAGCAAATACTGAAGGAGAATAACATCAGTCATGCAGAATGTTATAAGAACTAAGAACGAAGCCAAAACAAGAATGCAAAAAGGAGATTCTGATGATAAGGATGACTGCAGTTAGGGGTACAGAGAAGAATCATGAGGAAGCTGAAATTTAGTGGAGGAAACTGGCAAAGGAACCAAGGTATTGGAAGCAAATAATAATAATAATGTTGCAGGTGTAATGGGGAAGAAAGAGGTACCTAGGAGTATATATTCTCAGACTGTAAAGAGTTGGCAGACTTTAACAATTCCCTACATAGTACTCTGTCAGGGAAATTGAGTGAGCAAATGAATGTAGCTAAGGAAATTATTTTTTGAGCTGGGATACAAGATCTGAATTGCCTAGACATAGTAAGGCCTTGTTAAGTTTAATTCTGGTGACTGCCAAAAATGCAATTACTAGAAAATGGAAATTAAAATCTAAATCAACTATACTTGAAGTATTGAATATTGTAACAGAGATAAAAGAACAGGAAGTGGGATCCTTGGAAAAGGGTAGGAGTAAAATACATAGAAAAAAATGGAAATTATGGGAACAATGCATGCAGAAAGTAAGTTATATAACAATATATACAATGTATTATGTTTGTAAATGTAAACTTCTTAATATGGTTTGATTACTTTTATATAAATGTAAGTTTGCCTGTGTTACAAGTAAAATTTAATAAAGCTGTTTAAAAAATATATAGTTGCTGGGTAACAGGAATTTCATTATGACCTCACTGAAAAAGAATGCATTAATTTTAGATAACGTTTCAAAAAAGAAAAGTCTTCTGGAGGAAAATCTGAAGCAATTCTTTCCTCAGAAACGGAATCTTCTGTTTGAGAAGAAAATACTGAACCAAAAGACTGTCCCTCCAATCCTTGCTCTTCTGACTGAAAATCCAAGTCAGAAAGACAAGGTACTATTTTTCTGTTTAACTTCTACATAGAAAGTAGGTATAGAAAAGACAGAAATCAATTTCCTAACAAATCCCAGCAAATCTTCCCTTGCCACTGAAATAGAAACAGGAAAAGCTGATTTTTTTTTTTTTTATATTTTGTTTTCTTTTCCTGGGAAACATCATAAAAAAGGACTGATCCAAAGCACATACATTATCCCAGGGTTCAGGCTCCCTTTCCTGGTTAAACAGAAAACCTTCACCTGTCCCTTCCCCTGAGACTGACAAAGACATTTTTTTCTTTGCCTGCAGAGGGCAACCCTACAGCCAGAGAGGATGTGTCTATCCCATGGTCCTTACTGGTTGTAGGTGCTATACCAGAGGGCTGGGGAAAATGATGAGCAGACCAAGGAACCAAATCCAGCCACAGAGGAGTCACCCATTCACAGCTGAGGCAAAACAGGAGCTTGTCTTTCCCCCAAAGACTTCCTGATACATTTCATCTTCTCAGAAACAAGGGAAGCAAAAACTGAGGAGAATGGTAACTGCTCCAAAGGTATTGCCATGAAGGAAGACTCAAAGACAGGTGGTGCAACATGAAAGAGTTGGCAACCAGTGCCAGTTAAAAGGTGGCTTTGAGGTAAAAAACATACAGTGACACTTCAAAAAGTACCAATTACTGCCCCAATACATAAATACTATAACATTATACAAGTAACATTTCAAAAAACAGATTTTACACAGAAACAAATCACCACAAGCATTCACTGCAGTAATAATGCCTCAAAAAGGATGATAGCCTGTACAAAATAATTTTCCTAGCACAAATAATAATACATGTACAGAAAAAAAATGCTAGATTTCTTCAGAAAAATACAGTAGTGGAAGGTTTCCCAGTAGGGGGCCTTATCTGCCCAACTCCGGAGGATCTCTAGGTGACTGTCAGATCCATTAACTGTACAGAAGGAGCACATTTCAGTGGCAAGAAAGCTCTGACGTTTCTGACACTCTAGCTGCCTTTGTTATAATCCAAATAGCTTAGGCTAATGCAACAGAGATCTAATGCAAAACAATCCCTTCCTTACAAAGGCCACAAGCTCACAAAATAATATTCCAACTGTGGCTTTACTATTACTGCTCTATACAGGAATAGCATGGCCCTTTTTTATCAGATGAATTTTGTACCAATTTCAGACATCTCAAGAGCAGAAATAAGATCTTTATAAATGCATGATACAAAGTCCCATATATTTATATATATATATATATATATATATATATATATATATATATATATATATATATATATATATATATATATCATATCTATATATGTATGTATGTATTTATATTTAGACAGAGGCAGATTTATGAACAAAGGGTAAACTCTGCACCACCACCTCTTCTACCAGTCCAAGCTGACTTTACATCCTCATATAAAGAAGATCACTTTGTAAGCAGAGTTCAACTTTTAAGCTTCAGATGGTCTTGCCTGCTCCTCCTGGAGAGAAACCATTCAGTAAAAACTCCAATACCCACCCAGCCAAACTGGAACCTTCACTCTGTAGTACCTTATAACTACTGTAGTAGATGCTTATGGGATATATGCAAATGACAGATTAAGAATGTACCAGTGTTTCAGCTACATGGTTTCTGAATGGAAACAGCTTTTCATTTTTTAAGTCTTTGTTGGTGCATTCAGGCCACTAATGTCAAAACACACAAGCTGCAGACATGCCATGGTTCACATTCTTTCTGAGATAATCACTACAGCATAAGTGGATCATCCAGTTTGTTCTAGAAACACAGAGATTAAGGCTAAATCTGATGTTCATAAAATTTAAAGTGCCTGCAAAATATCCCTAAAATAACATCCAAAAGAAAGGGTAAAATGGTCACACAGGCAAAACATTCAGTAAAAATTCTAAGACTCAGCTAAACTAGTCTTTACTCTGTAATACCTTAAATATCCTGTAGTGGAGGTCCATGGGATGCATGCAAATGACCCCTAAAGGACATTCCCATTTATTAGCTACGTCTTCTGAATGCACATGCCTCAACTTTTCAAGGATTTTCCACAGATATCCCCAGGAAATAGACTCAAGCTTAACTCACTAAAACCTTTCAATTTTTCAAAGCCATATGACTGGCAAACATGGAGAAAGATATTCACATTTTTCTGAATGACAGCAAAACTTAACAAAGTGACAAAATACAGCTAATCACTTCCCTTTGGGCTACAGGAAAATAAGTGGATGCCCTTTACAGTTTATTTTCATTTTCTGATGTACAGAGTGTTTCACAGGAGTTAGTAATAAGTAAGCTGGATGAATATTTCCACCATAATAAATGTCATTTATGAAAAGGTTTATTTTCACAGATGGATTTAAGTATAAGAACAGTCTGCTAAAACTTTTATGCAGCACTTGTATGAACTCTCTGAAAATTGTAGGCTCGATCTCACAAAAGATTAATAAACTAGCATTATAACAATGATTGGGCTGGCTGATACTGAAGTGTCTCAAAAGTTACAGTTACAAGTAAATTTAATCATGGAAATTCATATTGCTACAGAGGCTGAATTACTGAAGAAAGAAAAAGCTAACATTAGTACAATAGGAGTATGTTTGTGTGAGCTAAAGCACAAAGAAATTGGCAAATTCAGTAAAAAGCATGATACTAGCCAAAGTCAGTGTCTGCATAACAACTGTTTACAGGCTAAGCAGGATACTAGCCAAAGTCAGTGTCTGCATAACAACTGGTTACAGGCTAAGCATGATACTAGCCAAAGTCAGTGTCTGCATAACAGCTGTTTACAGGCTAAGCATGATACTAGCCAAAGTCAGTGTCTGCATAACAGCTGTTTACAGGCTAAGCATGATACTAGCCAAAGTCAGTGTCTGCATAACAACTGTTTACAGGCTGAGAAGCACAGTTTGTTACACATGGCAGAAGACATAAGAAATGCAGCAAGACGGGATGTTTTGCTGTCGTATGTAAAACTAAACTAGTAAAAGAGAGAGTTAATGACAATGAAAATTGAAAAATGAAGCTGAAAAGGGTGCCCAGAAAGCATTTTTTCTTGGGTTCACTGACTGCTATAGCAAACACTAAATCAGTCAAGTGAAACTCCAAATACATGAAAGCCATGTAAGCTTTAAAATATTACAGGGGCTGATGATATCATATTATCACATGCAATTTATAGAAGCATCTCAAAGCATCTGCAGTTGAATGAGGTAAAACTTGAAACACTTAGCCCTGAAGGCAACTCAGGTGCATTGGTAGATTACTAGCAATGTCTGGAAGGTCTGTACACAAAGAATCTGTCCTGAACTCTGGCATGAGTTGGAGATGATTGCCAGAATAAATAAAATGAATGTGGATATTCTTAGTGATGTAGGTCTGAATAACTGTGACCCAGGAAAGCTAAAGTTGAAGTCTGGCACCCACCCAGAAGTGTGACATTTCTAATACTCAGAATAGCAATGTGATAATATGAGCTCAATTAAAAAAACTTATATAAGCATTTATGACGCACAGATTTATTCTACATACACTAGAGGACACTGCACCAGAGTTGGTTGATGCCAAGAGGGTTATGCCCATTACATGCTTCCAGTGGGTTTTGGCACATATCCCTGCTACCTTTCATGTTAAGCACAGCACATCACTATTATCCTGTAAACATAAGCTAGATAACCAGGTGGGTATTCAAAAATTTACTCTGAGATTGACTAGTATCATCACCTTGCAGAAAGGAGGTGCAGCCTTTGGGAGGGTACTGGCAAGATAGAAATAGTCATAAGACTCAATAGCTTTGGAATATCTATGAATGCAAGTGATTTGCCTAGTGTCATACTGCATCCAAGTGAACTCACATTGCATGCATACTATGTTAGGTAGTTTTGTTATAGAATACAAGTATAATACAATAAATAAGACATGCCACTGTACATATAAATTAGGGACTGGCAGGTGTTTAACATACACATTTCAGCTCAGCAAGTATCTTCTCTGCATGTTAAAAAGAGGCTGCAAACTTAGCTGCACACAGTAATCAATACAGGTGTTTACAAGGTCTTTTCCAGATCAAGTGACTGAGATTTTCAGGTTCAGTAACTCTCTGGAATAAAATTCATGAACATGTGATTCATTGTAGGAGGTCAGTATGAAGGGAAGTATAATCAATACAGGTGTTTACAAGGTCTTTTCCAGATCAAGTGACTGAGATTTTCAGGTTCAGCAACTCTCTGAAATAAAATTCATATACATGTGATTCACTGCAGGAGGTCAGTATGAAGGTAAGTATAAACCATATGTCACAGTTCACAGTCAGAGATATAAAGCACCACTCCTAACAGCATAGGGCAACATGGTGTATATGCACAAACTGTCAAACACATACAGTCATCCAGTACAGTCATGAAGCACACCCTAGTCATGGCTGACTAAACATGGTGTCGCATCTTCACAACTATTCCTAAAATCACAAACTTTCTTCTAAACGAAATTTAAAGGTCATGCAGCTAAACACTAGGAGTCTTAGCATGAAACTGCACTCACTGCAAGCATTCCTTGCCCTGGAGGATGCTGACATTTGTGCAGTCACTGAAACCTGGTTCAAAGCTGCGGAGACCCCAAATGGAGAGCTACAAAGCCAAAGGAGGTGGAGTTTCAATATTTATCAGAGAGACACAACTCCAGGCTGGTCAAATGGTATGATGCACAGGAGACACTCCAAGTGCAGTTAACTGTTGACAAAACACCTATTCAAATCATAGCTAGCTACAGACCCCCAACCATGACTCAGGACGCCACCTCCACCTATCTGGACTTTATTTATTTATTTTACATTTATTGACTAGCTGTAGTCTAGCTGGATATATATCCATTTTCAGTAGAGGCCCGGGGAGAAAAGCTCCACACAGATATACAAAAATATAAAAAGTATAAAAAATATTGTTACATGGTAAATACAGGATTAATAAACCAAATAAAACAGGAAGTTTTTTACATTTCAGAGATCAGAACACATTAAGAAAAGTAACAGTGATCATAATATTGCTTAAGAAAGCTAAAGCAGTTCTAATAACCAAATAAAACAGGAAGTTTTTACATTTCAGAGATCAGAACACATTAAGAAAAGTAACAGTGAACATAATATTGCTTAAGAAAGCTAAAACAGTTATAATACAGTAAGTTATGTACAATAGTTCACAACAGGTTCAAAGATATAAGCAATAAGTTGATTAGAGTTTAAATAGTGTCAGTCATAATACAAGATTAAGTATTTAAATGTTTGGAACTTTGGTTAGAAGAGGAAGAAACAGGGGTGAAGATGGCTGTTAGTCAGGGTTACTACAAGGGCATAGCCAGTGCATTTGGAGGTGTTTTTTGAGTTTTAGTTTAAAGAGTGGCAAGGATGTAATTAGTGTTAGTTCATTGGGTAACAGGTTCCAGTTTTTTCCTGTTGTATTAGTAAACAGAGAGTCACCAGCTGTATTATTACACTTTGCTAGGCTAGCAAGGAGTTTGTTAGAAGAACGTAAGGAGTTCCGATTATTATATGGGATTAACAGTTTTGAGAGTATAGGGGTATTATTGGGTTGGTAAAATATTTTGTGGGCCATTGTGAGTTGGGGGATTATCAGATGGTTTTGGAATTCCAGCCAGTCTATTTGCCTAAGATTAGAACAGTGGTGAGTTCTGAAGGGATTGCCAGTAGCGAATCTGGCAATATTATTGTAGGAAGTTGCTAATTTGTTGAGGTTAGTTTTCTTGAGGTTGGTAAATATAGGTGAGGCATACAGAAGGGTTGAGATAAGATGGGAGTGAGCGATCTTGGCTCTGGCTGTTGTGGTTAAGAATGGTTTTATTCTATATAATGATCCTATTTTTCTGTTGACTATTTTAATGGTGTTGTTTATATGGTGATCAAACGTGAGATTATTGTCAATGGTTATTCCTAATAGTTTGGTGGTAAAGTCAGGGTAAATGACAGTGCCATTATTTGAAGAGACTGAGAAATCTAAGGGGGTGGACCTAGTAGTGGGTGTAAAGAGAAGGAGGGTTTTTTTTGGCATTAAGAAGGAGGCAACGTTTGGTAAACCATGTTTCTACAGTGTTGAAAACATTTTGAGTAAGAGAATGTAGTTCAGTTGAAGAGGTTGCTGAGCATATTAGTATGGAGTCATCTGCATATTGAATACAGGTGGCTTGAGGAATTGCTACATGGAGATCATTAATGAATAAAGAGAAAAGAAGTGGACCAAGAATGGAGCCCTGAGGGACCCCAATAGTGACAGGTAAAAAGGAAGAAATTTGATTTTCCCAGAGCTGCCTGTTGCCTATTGCTGAGGTATGATCTAAACCATTTAATGGCCAGAGAATCAAAGGAGAGAGATTCAAGAATACTGATTAGGAGGGTATGGTTAACCATGTCGAAAGCTTTAGAGAGGTCGATGAAGAGTGCAGATGAGAGTATGTTTTTGTTACGGTTTCTATTGATGGTATCTGTGAAGGATAAGAGGGCAGTAGTGGTACTATGTGATGGCCTAAAGCCATGTTGACAGCTTGCTATTAAGTTATGTATAGAGAGATGATGTAAAAGTTGTTGGTGAATGCATTTCTCCAAAATTTTCGCTAAGGGTGATAAGAGAGCAATTGGCCGATAGTTAGAGTATTCATTAGAGTTCCCACCTTTATGTAAGGGGATAATATGGGAGATTTTCCAAATATCTGGGACGGTTCCTTCTTGGATTGTCCTATTTATAAGTATAGATATAGGGTAGGCAATTACTTTGGCTGCTTTTTGGAGATATTGGGAAGGAAGTTTGTCAGCGGATGGAGTACATGGCTTGAGTTTATGAATAAATTTATAGATGAGAGAAGTAGAGATGGGTTGTAGTTTGAAGTTAGAGGAAGAGTGTGGTAAGTTGATGGGAAGGCTGGAGTTTTCAGAGATAAGTTGACTAGCTAGAGATTGTATAGTCTCAGTGAAGAAAGAGTTAAAGGTACTGGCAGTTTGATGGGGAGTGTTTGGATCTGCAGCAAGTGGGGTGGGTGTTCGGGAGTTACCTGGGGAAAGGAGCTTATTTATGCAAGACCAGAACTTTTGAGGATTATTTTGATGAGTTTGTTGAAGTTTACAGTAGTAGTTCTTTTTTGTCTGTAAGTATTGCCTTTTTTGTACTATGTCTAAGCTGCCTAAAATGGAGATGATCAGAGCTATTTCTGTTAGATCTCCATTTGGCCCAGACTTTGTTCCTAAGTAGAATTTGATTTCTAGTTTCATTCAAGAGCCATGGGGCTGGGTTGGACTTCATTCTGATGGAACATTTAGGAGCATGCTTATCAAGAATAGATAAGAAAGTAGTGTTAAAATGCTTTACAGCCTCTTCAAGTGGAAAGGATTTTAAAGGGTTCCAGTTGCATGCTCTGAGCTCAGTTTGAAATAATTCTGCGTTAAAGTGTTTGGTGGAGCATGCTATCCTAAAGGTGGGGGGGTTTGGAAAGTCTTTCTTTTCTCTTGTGATGTAGGTCAAAGAATGATCACTTACATCATCTGGCATGGTTCCTACTTTGTAAGTTTGTTTCACTTTGTTAATGAGTATCCAGTCTAAGGTACTCTCTTTTTTATTAGGTTTGTTAATTCTTGTTGTAGATGCTATGGTTTGGTTAAAGCCATGGAGGTTGATATGAGAGGTAGGATTTTCAGCATTAACACTTTTCCAGTCAATATTAAAGTCGCCTAGTATTACTGTTTCTTGGGGGTAAGTAGAAGACACCCAGCTAAGAAAAGCCTCTAATGTAGTTATATTATTGCCAGGTGGTATGTAAATACAGATAATGTATAAAGATTTGTTAGCGTTAATTTGGAGCTTAGTTATGAGGACTTCTGCGTTGCTATCCTGGGTTGCATAAGATGGTAGGGTAGAGATGTGAAGTCCATTTTTAAATAGAATTGCTACTCCACCACCTTTACGTTTTGTTCAGTCTACTCTTACTATATTATATCCTTGGGGAATAATTTCATTGTCTTTTGTTTCTGGTTTTAACTAAGTCTCAGTGAGGCAGAGGATATCAAAGGAGTGAATAGCTAGGAAGGCATGAAGGTGAGGTACTATATTATTGATGCTTTGGACTTACTTGAATCCATCAAGATTCAACCCTATACCCAGATCCTGGGTGACTTTAACTACCCAACCATACCGTGGAAGACCTATTCTAGCCCAAACATGATCATCCAGAGATTGCTCGACTTCGTCAATGCGAATGCATTGGATCAGCTGGTCGACACCCCTATGAGAGTTGAAAATATCCTGGACCTGGTCCTAACCAACATGAATAGCCACTGTAGCACCCTTACAGTGTCATCCTCCTTGGTAAGATCTGACCATAAAGCAATCACTTTCGAAGTCACCATCTCTCCTGACACCCCCCCCCCCCAAAAATCAGGGATAAACAAAAAAAATGCTTCCAAAGCTCACTACAGTCTCCTGAGAACAGATATAAGCAGCTTCACAGCCACCATCCCTTCAGTTGGAACTAGCACTAATGTCCAAGCCTACACCAAAAAACTATATGAACACCTACATAGCTGTATGGACACAGCAATACCTGACAGAACCAAATCATCTTCCTCAGGGAAGAGTAAACTTGTCTGGTGAACAGCAGCAATAAAAAACTATAATAAAAGGAAAAAAAGTGCTGTCCAGGACCAAGAAGGAGCAGATGCCAAGTTGGAAGCAATCTCTCCTTTGTCTGTACAAGCAAATAAGGTCACTGGTGAAATCTAAGGCTAACTTCAAGCCCAAATTGGGCACATCCACTAAGGACAATCATAAGGCCTTCTTCATATTTGTTCACAATCTCAAGTTGTCTATAGCCCCTCTGATTATAGCTTTGGCCTCCTCAGTCAGTCTTCCCTTCTCCTCAACCACCCCTCCCAAATACTTGAAGCTGTTAACCTCTTACACTATTTTCCCTTCTATCTCAATTTTCAGCTTTTTCCAAATTCTTCCATTTCCTGCCATGACAATCCTATGTGACTTCAGTTTTACATTCCATTTCCCCCCTCTCATTTGCTGAAGTTCTTGTTCAGAGTCTGTCTGTATTGCTACATCATCTGCATACAGCAACTTTGTTGATCTGTCACTTTCAACCTGTTTGCTAAATGAATCCATCTATATGAACAGTATAGCTGTACCCCGATGCAAGCCCACTACTGTTATGAACACCTCTTTGAGTCTGAACACTGTTCATACTTGAGTCACTGGTTCTTTGTATCTAGCTGACACTAATTCCACCAGTGTTCCTGGGATTTTAAACCATTGCAGCACTCCCCAAATCAGCTTTCTTGGGACCTTGTCATATGCTTTCTCTAAATCTAAGAATGCCCAGGTAGATTCTTTCCTCATCTCTAGCTTCTTCAGGTCAGCTTTGTCAGGCCTGCTGAAAATATCATTGTGCTAGTTTGCCCTACTTACAGGACCTGTACTATTCTAGAGTCATGAAAAGGGCAGGGAAAATCATCATCGACCCTTCACATCCAGACCACCATTTTTTTTAACTATTACCATTAGCCAGGTGTTATAGATTAATACGCACAAAAATAAGCAGATATAAAAACATTTTTTTTCCAAAATCCATCAAGTTCATAAATGGTTAACTCAACTTATTAGGTTGGGGTATTCTTTTTCCCAGGCCTCCAAGGATTCTGCAGTATTGTTTACATATTGTTAACATTTGTTTCTTTCAGAATTTATTTCAGTATTTCTTGCACGGAGTTGCACTTTGCACCTTGTATGTATATGTATATTTACTTTTTTGTCTTGTTCTTAATAGCTGCATGTATGTCATTTGTCTTGTTCTCAATAGTTGTATGTATGTCATTTATGTAATTCATACTTGGAGAGTCACTGAAACCAGAGTCATATTCCTTATATGTGTGCGTGCATGGCCAATAAATGTGATTCTGATTCTCAACTATTTGTTTCATTGCAAACATTGGGTTGGTTCTGTTGCATCCTAATCTTAATCCAAACTGCTCATCTCCCATCTTTACTTTCTACTACTCTGTGTATTCATGTATCATTCCTCTTCTCCAGCACTTTCATGTAGTGTAATAGGAGTCTGATGCCTCTATACTGCCCACTATTATGAATACCCCTTTTGTTCTTGTACATTGGCCCTAGAATGCTTATTCTACATTTGTCTGTGGTATGCTTTTCTCTCCATGCTAGCAGCTAATATGAATAACCTCTGGAGGTATTTCTTGCCTAACTCACTAAACATCTTGATTATATCTGCCCTGACCTTATCTGAGTCTGCTGCTTTCCCCATCATTTTCCATAGAGCTGTTGTAACTTCTTCTAAGGTAGATTTTTCTTGCTGTTTTTTTCTTGCAGGATGTGTCTGGGGCACTACAGCTTCTGTGAGGTTTTCTTCATTCAAACGTTATTGAAAGTACTCCTTACATCTGCCATTGATATCCTATGGAGTGGTGAGCAACTATCTAATGAATGTCTTCTTTATCTTTCTGTCTTGGGTTTACAATCTTGTACAGTATCTTTGCACCATCTGTCAGCTTTCCAGAAGTTGGTAGATTACCTCCAGTGCCTTTGTTCTTTGTTATTGTGACTGCTCTCTCAGCCTCCTTCTTAGCCTGGTCTGTCTTTTCTATCGCTCACTTTTTACTACTCTCCTTCTTTCTTTTGATGACTTTGTGGACTTCTGCATTCTACCACCAACTTTCCTTATGTACCTTATTTCCATACCTGGCTTAACTGCATATCTGTTCTGTAGTCCATACGCATGCTGTTTTGAGGTGCTGCCATTCTTCTTCAACTCCACATATTTCCTGTTCTTCCTTTCATGCTAGAGTCCTGACTATTTACTTGAACTATTGTGCTTTTACTCCAGTCAACTTCAGATCTTCAGCCTAGACTCTGTTGACCTTAGAGCCTTCTCTTACCACTCACTTAAGCCAGTTGTGGCCACCAGGGGATTACTTTGCAATTAGTCCAACAACAGCACTGACTGGGGCCAAAGGTGGAAGTGTCTCAGTCCATGTTCACAACAAACATACCGCCAGGTTGATTAAACAGGATGATACTATGGGGTTCATCCACATGCAAGTCACCATAGATAAGGTTCCTCATCATATCATGGCTAGCCACACATCACCATCTATGCCCCTAGAGTCTCACAACTCTTACCTAAACCTATTAGAAGCACTTACCATCCAATTAAACATCATATTCATGGATGACTTTAACTACACCACCACAAACTCATAGGCACAATGCCTCCAGACTTTATTAAAACAAGCACCCTGGAACAGACTCCAACCAGAGGATCAAGCATACTGGATCTGGTACTCACTAACATGGGAGAGCAATTTTATTGTAGGTGAACTCAGGTTTAGCCATGATGTTGGTTATTAGATTAGTGAGCATAGGTGCAGTGTAAAAGAGAGTAGGCAGTAGAAAAGCTTGTGCTAGAGAGCATTGTGTGCCCTTAGTCAGGTATGTCCTATATAATAGGCCTAGTTTTTGGTGTGTGTTTTGATGGCCTGCAGAATATGGATGTCAAATTTAAGTTAGTCATCAATAACGACACCAAGGAGTTTAGCATGAGTTTTGACTGAGATAGTAGTATTGTTGAGAGATATGACGGAGAAGGAGTTTTTACAATGTTACAGAGTTTTAGGGAGGAAGAGAAGTTGTTTTGCTTTTTAGGATTAAGTAAGATTCATTGCTGGTTAGCCATTTTTCAACAGACAAAAGTGAGTCCTGGGTAATGGAGAGAAAGTGGGAGAGATTATTCAAACAAAATATGATTGTGGAATCATCGGCATACCTGGATAACAACTTAATTTTATGAAAGAACAAATAAGTAACTGGACTGGTATTCCACAGTAGGAGTTTGTTAATTGAAAGGGCACATTGAGTGCATGCTCAAACCTGGCCATGAGATACCAGCCAAGACCTGTATTAGTACAGGTGCAATCAAACCAGCAGAAAGAGCTGATCATGGCAAAACTCTGAAAGAAGGGCAAAATATTAAAACCTGGAGACAGTACAGTGTTTATGGAAAATGATTATTCACTGTACACAGGCAAAAGAAGCAAATTTATCCCAGCAATCAGGAAATGTCAAGAAGGAGGTATGAGGTTCAGGTTGCTGTATACATATGTCTTCAATATTTTTTTTTCATGGAGAATCAAAGACATTTTTGATGCAGGATAGGCAAAGGAGTAAAAACAAAAGTAATTCCAGCAAAAGTGAGCTATCAAACATAAGGGGATTCTGCATCTCATTCTTATGACATTAAAGCACATAAAGAGACTAAGCCAATGAAACCTTTTCCAATATGGCAATGAAAATGCTTGAGAGACAGCAAAAAACACAGGAGTTGACTAGAAGAATTGGAAGCACCCTGGACTTGTATCAGAGTCTGGTGTTGGAAGATGGAGATGAACAGGAGGAACACCAACAACACTGAACTTAGTGAATAAATGTGAGATTATAAAGCATCAGTCGCATTTGTGAACTATAGCTTTGCAAGAAATAGTGGCTGAGAAACACTGGACTTCTGTTGACTGTGTTTAACTTGTGGGTGGACTGTAAAGCATATACCACACATTATGTCATTAATATTTAAAAGGATACCAAAGAAAAAAAAAAGTAACTATGAGTAAAACAATTTTTGTTTTTAATAGTATTTGTATAAAACATTTCAGGATATAAACTGCATGTTATACAGTGATTAGATTTGTGTTGTATGTAGTCTGGGGTATCTTAAATGTGAAGGTTAGTGTGAGTATCTTCTGTGATTGTTGAATGTGATAACGATGTTAAGGAAAACAAGTGCATCTTTAGCTTTAAAAAATATAGGCATTACAATGTAAAAAGAGAAAAAAGGTTGGTCAAAAGCAAGTTTAAATTAATATGATGTAATCTTGGACAGTTGGGTTGGGGGATGAGGTCAAAAGTGCACTGATTATATTATATAAGAGTACAGATGCTTTCTGTTATTTTTGTATGGGTGAATGCCTGGATTAATGCCCTTGGCTTAATTAAGGCTTGAAAAGAAAAGAAAATGATGAATGGCATGAGACATAATAAGATTCTTGCATATGCAATGATATTTGTTTGTTTTTTCCCTTAGTAAACATTCAGTAGGAGTTGAAGTCTGCATCTGAAAAGAATTCTGTTCTTATGTTTCCATGGATTTGAGATTTCTGCAGGTACAAGCAATCTTGAGAGTTCTGAGCACTGTTTTAATGAGGGAAATGCAAAATTTAAAGGTACAAGAGCAAGCAGTTCAGTAGAACAAAAAATAAAGTTTGAAATAATTGGAAGTATATAAGAGATAGCAGCTTTCCCCAGCAGTCTTAATACTTTAGTGCATTTAATAGAACAGTGTATAATTTAGTTTTATTTACAGATAGCCAGTGCACTTTTTTCTTAAGGCTAAAAATGAATGTTTTCTGAAAGCATACAAGCTATTTTTCACATCTGGGAGGGGAATAGGGATAAGAAAAGAACAGACAGCAGGCAATGTAAGTGGGAGCACAAGCTCTCAGATGCACATTAGTATGGTCAACCTTAATTTTTGGTTAGTAATGCCTGGGTCTGCACTTTCTCATCTAATTATTAAAAATAGAAGAATTTAAGGAATGGGTAGTGTAAATGATTTATGTGTTATTAGGAAAGACAGACATTCCATCAGAAGTTATAGCTAGTGAGTGAGATAAAATTAAATGAAGTTTAAAACAGAGTAGAAATAAAAGTAAAATAAATATGGTTAGGAAGTAATAGGAACTATTTAGAGGGGATGACAAAGGTTAATGTTTTGCAGAAGAAAGGGAATTCCATAGAACAAGAAGAGGCATAACTACAAAGTGCTAAAGAAAACAATTAGGAAGTATGCGGATAATATGCATGAGTTTAGAAAGACTGCTGTAAAGCAACTGTTTCCTGATAATAATTCTTGAGCACAAAAACTTTTAGCACAACTGAGACAACACGAAGTAGAAAGAGTTGTCACCAAACTTATGGAGCTTATAACAAGAAAAATAACCAGAGATCCTGCAAACGTATTAGAGCTATTTCAGAAATTTTATGAACATTTCTATAAAGCAGAGAAATGCTGAAATCAAGAAAGAGCACAAATGGAAATATTTGTTGAATATTTAACTATGCCAAGGTTTATTGGTAAATTAAGCTCAACAATTAACAGCCAAGATAGGAGGAAATGAGATAAAATGGTGATGTATAATCAATTTGCAGGAAAGTCTCCAGGAGCAAATGGTATTCCTGTGGAAGTTTGGAAATTTGGAGGGAAGAAAGTGATAAAGATCTGGAAGATTTTGTTTGACAGTATTTTAGAAGGAGGGAAGCATAAAAATCTTAGAAGACAGCTGTGGTGGCTATAATACCTAAATACAGAAAAGACAATCAGACATATCATCATACAGATCCATTTCAATTTTAAACCATGATTATAAATTGCTTATATCTATTCTAGCTAAATGAATGGCAAATGTGTTGCCAAAATTGATAGATATGGACCAATGCGGTGTTGTGGACAGGACGCAAACTTTGGACAACATTAATAGAACAATAATGACCAAAGGGAAGAAAAATGTAAAAAAATGCTGCTGTTGTTGGTAGGTCTTGATGCATAGAAAGCATTCACAAAAGTAAGCTGGGATTTTATGAGTAGAGTAATGGAAGCACTTGCATTCCCTGGGACAATAATAAGGTTGATTAGGAAGATAAGTGAGGGGTCGGAGGCAAGAATTAAAGTGAAGGACTTCCTTTTTTATAAGTTGTGTCTGAACAGAGGAACCAGGCAGGGTTGTTCTCTTTCCCTTTTGCTATTTGCTTTATAGTCAAAGCCAATGGCAAAGAAAATAAGGGTTGAAAACCAAAAGCTGTACCAAAAAAGTCCACCAAATAACTCACACCGATGAGAAGAAAAAAAACTTTATATAACACGCAAAGCTTTCAGGTTATACACCCTTCCTCAATGCTTAATACAGGTTAAATCAGAAACAATGACTTAAATAAGAACCCAATACTATCACATGACTTGCAGCCCAAAAGTCATATGATCAAGAAAATTAATAAAAACATATAAACATTAAAACATTTAGAATTAAATACTCTAAATGAATAATACATGATTTAAATATATGTACTATGAGCAATATATATCTAGACATATACAAAATATATCTATATATATATATATATATATATATATATATATATATATATATCAAATAAAATAAAGCATATTTTAGGTTTTATTATTTCAACTTAGTGCATTGTATTCAATTAAAATAGGTTTTAGAGAAATAGCAGAGTTCAGACCAGGGAGACTATCAGCCAATAGACTAATGATCCATTCATACTCTCTAATTTCTAAAAGGTTCCCTATGTCACCACCTCTACTTGATATATAAACTCTATCGATCACCCTAAATTTAAACCTATGATTTATTCCATGTGCATTAATATGTTTATATAAAGCATTGTTCTCACATGCCCTTCTTATCTCTAATTTGTGCTCTATTATACATTCTTTTAATTTTCTGGTCGTTTTTCCTACATAAAAAGAAGGACAGGCTACAAATGTTGCAAGATAAACCACGTTGTTAGTTGTACAAGTAGCTACAATATTGAATGTAAATGTTTTATTTGTTGTTGGGTGCACAAATACATTGCTCATATGAATGTTGTTAGTATCATTATATATGTCACTACAACAACTACAGTTTCTGCAGCAAAAAGTACCTCTCTTATCAGTTTTATTAGGACCTTGTGAATCTTCCCAAAAGTCTTTAAAACATAGCATACTTTTTAATGTTTTCATATTTTTATATGCAAACTATGGCCTGTCACCTAAAACTACTTTAACTTCCTCAGATGCCATTAACACCATCCAGTATTTATTTATAACTCTTTTAACTAAGTGTGACATTATATTATATGATATAACATATCTTACAGTCCCATCATCTTGCTGAGCACAGTTGTTAATGTCTATATACTCATCAGTTGATAAGAAAATAGGTTTAAACATAGTATGCCTATTGTTTACTACTTTATTCTTAACATCCATCCAAAGATCAGATACATAGCCACTATCCATAAACTCTCCATATGTGTCATTTAGTTGATTTAAAAAACATATATCATCTGTATTTAATCTACTTATTCTACCCAATTGCGCCATAACCACACCTTTAAAAACATGGGGGGCATGCATACTGGAGCCATATAAATACCTTCCAGCACTAACCTCTTTCTTACGCACGCTGGTATTTAATATACCATCCTGGTGTTCTACATTGACATCTAAAAATCTAATCAAACTATTAGAAAATTCCATCTTAAATTTCAAAAAGGTAGTGGTACTGTTCAAATAGGATAAATAATCAGATAATTCAGATACAGACCCATTCCAAATTAAAAAACAGTCATCTACAAATCTTTGATAAAAGTATAAGTTCGGATTTAAAAACATAGTACCATTAAGTATATATGCCCTTTCCCACTGGTAAAGGACCAAATTTGCATAAGTATTTGCTACCGGTGTGCCCATAGCAATACCGGTAAGCTGCAAATAATATTGTTTATCAAACAAGAAAATATTGTTAGATAACACTATATCCAGTAATGAACAAAGATTTTCAATATGTCTAGTTGTAAAAGATGAACAGTGAGCCAAATGTTCACATATAGAATTAACCCCATAGTCATTAGGAATGACTGTAAATAATGATGAAATATCTAATGTTACAAATAATAAATCATTTTGCATATTTCTAGATCTATTTAAATTTGCATACCAACGTTTAAGTTTCACAATGAAATCTGTAGTATCTTTTAAAACTGTTTCACATTTAACCAATAGTGGCTGTAATTGCTTTTGTAAATACACGGATATAGGTTCCGTTATCCAACTATTACCTGAAATAATAGGCCTCATAGGTGGTTCAGTCAGGGATTTATGAATTTTTGGTATCCCATATAACTGAGGAATCTTAGGGCAAGGAACAGTTAAAAAAATGAAATAAATCCAGATTTATGTCACCAGAAAGTTGTAACTCATAAATACACATATTAATGAAGCTAATACATTTCTTTATATCTACATGTGTTATTACCTTAAATGCTGTGGTATCATTCAATAGATTTAAAACTGATTGCACATATTTTACTCTATTCATTATCACAATAACACCCCCCTTGTCCGCCTGTTTGATTACTATGTCTGTATTTAGTTTTAACTCTCTCAAAGCTATAAATTCAGGATAGGATAAGTTATAATTCTTCTTAACTTTTTTAGAATACAGATGTCTCAGTTTTTTTTCACATAAATTATAAAATGCTGTTAGAACAGGCACATTAATTGGTACAAAAACACTACATCTTTTACAACCAGTATATGAATAAGTACTATTTTTAAACATTAATTTCAAACTTATGTTTCTAATAAACTGCTTAAGGTCCGTTATTGAAGTGACAATATTGTCACAAGCTGATGGAATAAAACCCAGTCCCTTTTGTAAAAGGGTATAGTGTGCCGCTTCTAGTTTAAAGCTAGACAAATTTAAAGTACTTGCCACTATCTTCGGACTACTTTCACTTGTTTTTGCGGATTGCGGTTCTTCCGTTTATTTGAATATGGCGTTCCCCTCATAGTTCTCCCTCGTGAGGCCAAACGCTCTTTCACCTTTTCAGCTTGGCCAAGTTGAAATGGTTTATGAAAAAAGTTCAGTGTAGGTTGATGTAGCCTTCTTGTTTCATCGTTCCTATTTTCACGTTCCTTGGAGGTTTCTGGCATCGATATACACACAGCTACATCCACATCATCTATCCGATGCGTAGCTTGAATAGAAATGGGCGGGGTTACTGTAGCATCATTTATCGGTTCAGCCGATACCACCTCACACATAGGGGACTGTGAATTTACGGACATTAAGTCTGGAAAATCATCCAAGCTATCCAAAGGAACTTTTTGTATAGCAGGTTTCTTACTGTTCTTATTATATTCCCTGGCCAATACAGGATCGTTTTTCGGCCAAGAGAAAATATTACCCTTCTGAAAATCTCCCATGTTTCTTAACAGTTTACGTTTCTTGATGACTTCCAGGTGGTCATCAAGTACATGTAGCCTATCCAGCATTTGCTGATATGCTGGAATCATAGTTTGAAAACACGGCATTGACATTAAATTATTTTCCATGCTGACAATTTCTTCTTTTAGCTCCTTTTCTATTGTAGAAAAAAAGTCATTCATAAGTAACATGTAATCAAGGCTTAATTTAAGGTTCAGTTGTTGCCAGCGCTTTAGAAGTTCCGGATATATATTGCCATATGAGGGCATTTTTAGTACCCTAAGTCCTCGAGGTACTATGCCCTTATCTAAATAAGCAGTAAAACTAAAGCGCTGCCATTGTAAACGTTTATATGCAGCCACTTTCCTCTCAAGTAGTTGCATTTTCTTTCCAAAATCTGCTGCATTTTCTTGAGACATAAGGGAAACTGCCTCATTATCAACGGATGTTGTAGGCAAGATATGTAACAATGGATTTACCTCATTAGCCAACAAAGTTTTTAGACTATTAATAGATTCCTCTCTCCTTTGTTGACTCAATTAATAGCAACCGCAACAAGAAACTTATATCCTCTGCTCTCTTTCTTGACTTATCAAAAGCTTTCGACATGGTCAACCACCAATTATTGCTCCACACCCTGCAAAACCTTCATCTTGACAAATCAGCACTAAACTGGTTTAAGGGCTACCTAGCTGACCGGCAACAAGCAGTCCAATGGCTAAATAGTCTATCTCAACTGCTGCCCAACAACATTGGGGTTCCTCAGGGCTCCATACTTGGTCCCCTTCTTTTCTCTGTTTTTATAAATGATCTGTACTCTGTTATCCCCAAAGCCACCTGCATTCAATATGCAGATGACTCTACCCTGATCTGCTCTGACCTCTCTCTTCAGAAACTCCAAGCAGCCACCCAACAATGTTTTGCCACAGTCGAAAAATGGTTCTCTGACCTGAAACTCATCCTAAGCCCAACTAAAACCAAGTTACTTCTATTCTTCCCCTCGCCTACAACTCCTATAGCACAGGAACCTCAACCTGTGAATCATAGGACCTTCTTTGTTGAATCCTTTAATGGCACCATCATAGAGCCCGTCTCCCACACTAAACTATTAGGTATCACTATTGACCATAAGCTCAAATTTGACATGCACATTGCCCAAACCATTAAGTCAGTTAACAAAAAATTAGGCTCAATGTACAGAATCAGGAATTGTCTTACTCCTCATGCAAAATTAACCATTGCCCGTACTCATCTCCTCTCCACACTATTATATGCCTCCCCAATATTCTCCTTCCTCAATAAACGTGAGCTTAACAACCTCTCCACTACCTACCATCAAATTGCCAGATTCATTACAGGAACACCCTACCGTACCCACCATTGCGTCAACCTTAAGAAATTGACTGGCTAGAACTGCCTAATCTCCTCAAATTTAATCAACTCATTGAAGCTTTCAAAATAATTAATCAACCCGATAAAACCCCAGCCCTGTCCAAAATCCTGACCCCCTACTCCAACTTAAGCTGCCTTCGATCCGCAAACAGTAATCAGGTAATGACTATCAAATCAAATAACATGGGAGGTGATGCTCTTTATGCTAACTCTATTGGGAAGCAATGGAACTCACTCCCAAACAGTCTTAGACTCATGACTTCCCTTAACCTATTCAAAAGTAATCTCCGAGAAATACTTAAGTCCCAATGGTTATGCCCATGTCTAAACCCTGATTAAATCCAACACGTCCCATAGCTCCTCTTCTCTCTTCTCCCTTTCAAGAGCTTATATTGTATTTTTTACTTCCATAATTGCACACATGTCATGTGGCCAATTCTACAAAAGTTATGTTCAAACTACTAGCTTATATATATAGATGTCTCCTTGTTTCTGTTGTTTCATTATGTCTTCTTTTATCGTACTGTATTGTTATTATTTTCCTAAATTTGGGAGCTTTTCTCCCCGGGCGTCTACTGAAAAAGGATATGTATCCAGTTGGACTAGCCCGGTCAACAAATGTAAAATAAATGTAAAATAAATAAAATAAATAAAATTCCGTCTAGGCTGCAAGAGGTTCTTCAGTTTATCCCAACAAAACAGCTCAATACCAATGTTGAAAACCAAAAGCTGTACCAAAAAAGTCCACCAAATAACACACCGTTGAGAAGAAAAAAGCCTTTATATAACACGCACAGCTTTCAGGTTACACACCCTTCCTCAATGCTTAATACAGGTTAAATCACAAACAATGACTTAAATAAGAACCCAATACTATCACATGACTTGCTGCCCAAAAGTCATATGATCAAGAAAATTAATAAAAACATATAAACATTAAAACATTTAGAATTAAATACTCTAAATGAATAATACATGATTTAAATATATGTACTATGAGCAATATATATCTAGACATATACAAAATATATATATATATATATATATATATATATATATATATATATATATATATATCAAATAAAATAAAGCATATTTTAGGTTTTATTATTTCAACTTAGTGCGTTGTATTCTAATTAAAATAGGTTTTAGAGAAATAGCAGAGTTCAGACCAGGGAGACTATCAGCCGATAGTCTAATGATCCATTCATACTCTCTAATTTCTAAAAGGTTCCCTATGTCACCACCTCTACTTGATATATAAACTCTATCGATTACCCTAAATTTAAACCTATGATTTATTCCATGTGCATTAATATGTTTATATAAAGCAAAATTTAGGGTAATCGATGGAGTTTATATATCAAGTAGAGGTGGTGACATAGGGAACCTTTTAGAAATTAGAGAGTATGACTGGATCATTAGTCTATCGGCTGATAGTCTCCTTGGTCTGAACTCTGCTATTTCCCTAAAACCTATTTTAATTAGAATACAATGCACTAAGTTGAAATAATAAAACCTAAAATATGCTTTATTTTATTTGATATATATATATATATATATATATATTTTGTATATGTCTAGATATATATTGCTCATAGTACATATATTTAAATCATGTATTATTCATTTAGAGTATTTAATTCTAAATGTTTTAATGTTTATATGTTTTTATTAATTTTCTTGATCATATGACTTTTGGGCTGCAAGTCATGTGATAGTATTGGGTTCTTATTTAAGTCATTGTTTGTGATTTAACCTGTATTAAGCATTGAGGAAGGGTGTATAACCTGAAAGCTTTGTGTGTTATATAAAGGTTTTTTTCTTCTCAATGGTGTGAGTTATTTGGTGGACTTTTTTGGTACAGCTTTTGGTTTTCAACATTGGTATTGAGCTGTTTTGTTGGGATAAACTGAAGAACCTCTTGCAGCCTAGATTGAATCTATTAATAGTCTAAAAACTTTGTTGGCTAATGAGGTAAATCCATTGTTACATATCTTGCCTACAACATCCGTTGATAATGAGGCAGTTTCGCTTATGTCTCAAGAAAATGCAGCAGATTTTGGAAACAAAATGCAACTACTTGGCAGGAAAGTGGCTGCATATAAACGTTTACAATGGCAGCGCTTTAGTTTTACTGCTTATTTAGATAAGGGCATAGTACCTCGAGGACTTAGGGTACTAAAAATGCCCTTATATGGCAATATATATCCGGAACTTCTAAAGCGCTGGCAACAACTGAACCTTACATTAAGCCTTGATTACATGTTACTTATGAATGACTTTTTTTTTACAATAGAAAAGGAGCTAAAAGAAGAAATTGTCAGCATGGAAAATAATTTAATGTCAATGCCGTGTTTTCAAACTATGATTCCAGCATATCAGAAAATGCTGGATTGGCTACATGTACTTGATGACCACCTGGAAGTCATCAAGAAACGTAAACTTTTAAGAGACATGGGAGATTTTCAGAAGGGTAATATTTTCTCTTGGCCGAAAAACGATCCTGTATTGGCCAGGGAATATAATAAGAACAGTAAGAAACCTGCTATACCATAAGTTCCTTTGGATAGCTTGGATGATTTTCCAGACTTAATGTCCGTAAATTCACAGTCCTCTATGCGTGAGGTGGTATTGGTTGAACCGATAAATGATGCTACAGTAACCCCGCCCATTTCTATTCAAGCTACGCCTCGGATAGATGATGTGGATGTAGCTGTGCATATATCGATGCCAGAAACCTCCAAGGAATGTGAAAATAGGAATGATGAAACAAGAAGGCTACATCAACCTACATTGAACTTTTTTCATAAACCATTTCAACTTGACCAAGCTGAAAAGGTGAAAGAGCGTTCAACCTCACGATGGAGAACTACAAGAAGGGGAACGCCATATTCAAATAAACGGAAGAACAGCAGTCCGCAAAAACAGGTGAAAGTAGTCCGAAGATAGTGGCAAGTACTTTAAATTTGTCTAGCTTTAAACTAGAAGCGGCGCACTATACCCTTTTACAAAAGGGACTGGGTTTTATTCCATCAGCTTGTGACAATATTGTCACTGCAATAACAGACCTTAAGCAGTTTATTAGAAACATAAGTTTGAAATTAATGTTTAAAAATAGTACTTATTCATATACTGGTTGTAAAAGACGTAGTGTTTTTGTACCATTTAATGTGCCTGTTCTAACAGCATTTTATAATTTATGTGAAAAAGAACTGAGACATCTGTATTCGAAAAAAGTTAAGAAGAATTATAACTTATCCTATCCTGAATTTATAGCTTTGAGAGAGTTAAAACTAAATACAGACATAGTAATCAAACAGGCGGACAAGGGGGGTGTTACTGTGATAATGAATAGAGTAAAATATGTGCAATCAGTTTTAAATCTATTGAATGATACCACAGCATTTAAGGTAATAACACATGTAGATATAAAGAAATGTATTAGCTTCATTAATATGTGTATTTATGAGTTACAACTTTCTGGTGACATAAATCTGGATTTATTTCATTTTTTTACTGTTCCTTGCCCTAAGATTCCTCAGTTATATGGGATACCAAAAATTCATAAATCCCTGACAGAACCACCTATGAGGCCTATTATTTCAGGTAATGGTTGGATAACGGAACCTATATCCGTGTATTTACAAAAGCGATTACAGCCACTATTGGTTAAATGCGAAACAGTTTTAAAAGATACTACAGATTTCATTGTGAAACTTAAATGTTGGTATGCAAATTTAGATAGATCTAGAAATATGCAAAATGATTTGTTATTTGTAACATTAGATATTTCATCATTATTTACAGTCATTCCTAATGACTATGGGGTTAATTCTATACGTGAACATTTGGTTCACTGTTCATCTTTTACAACTAGACATATTGAAAATCTTTGTTCATTACTGGATATAGTGTTATCTAACAATGTTTTCTTGTTTGATAAACAATATTATTTGCAGCTTACTGTTGCTATGGGCACACCAGTAGCAAATACTTATGCAAATTTGGTCTTTTACCAGTGGGAAAGGGCATATATACTTAATGGTACTATGTTTTTAAATCCAAACTTATACTTTTATCAAAGATTTGTAGATGACTGTTTTTTTAATTTGGAATGGGTCTGTATCTGAATTATCTGATTATTTATCATATTTGAACAGTACCACTACTTTTTTGAAATTTAAGATGGAATTTTCTAACAGTTTGATTAGTTTTTTAGATGTCAATGTAGAATACCAGGATGGTATATTAAATACCAGCGTGCATAAGAAAGAGGTTAGTGCTGGAAGGTATTTATATGGCTCCAGTATGCATGCCCCCCATGTTTTTAAAGGTGTGGTTACAGAGCAATTGGGTAGAATAAGTAGATTAAATACAGATGATATATGTTTTTTTAAATCAACTAAATGACACATATGGAGAGTTTATGGATAGTGGCTATGTATCTGATCTTTTGATGGATGTTAAGAATAAAGTAGTAAACAATAGGCATACTATGTTTAAACCTATTTTCTTATCAGCTGATGAGTATATAGACATTAACAACTGTGCTCAGCAAGATGACGGGACTGTAAGATATGTTACATCATATAATATAATGTCACACTTAGTTAAAAGAGTTATAAATAAATACTGGATGGTGTTAATGGCATCTGAGGAAGTTAAAGTAGTTTTAGGTGACAGGCCACAGTTTGCATATAAAAATATGAAAACATTAAAAAGTATGCTATGTTTTAAAGACTTTTGGGAAGATTCACAAGGTCCTAATAAAACTGATAAGGGAGGTACTTTTTGCTGCAGAAACTGTAGTTGTTGTAGTGACATATATAATGATACTAACAACATTCATATGAGCAATGTATTTGTGCACCCAACAACAAATAAAACATTTACATTCAATATTGTAGCTACTTGTACAACTAACAACGTGGTTTATCTTGCAACATTTGTAGCCTGTCCTTCTTTTTATGTAGGAAAAATGACCAGAAAATTAAAGGAATGTATAATAGAGCACAAATCAGAGATAAGAAGGGCATGTGAGAACAATGCTTTATATAAATAGGTTCATAGATTCATAAACATATTAATGCACATGGAATAAATCATAGGTTTAAATTTAGGGTAATCGATAGAGTTTATATATCAAGTAGAGGTGGTGACATAGGGAACCCTTTTAGAAATTAGAGAGTATGAATGGATCATTAGACTATCGGCTGATAGTCTCCCTGGTCTGAACTCTGCTATTTCTCTAAAACCTATTTTAATTAGAATACAACGCACTAAGTTGAAATAATAAAACCTAAAATATGCTTTATTTTATTTGATATATATATATATATTTTGTATATGTCTAGATATATATTGCTCATAGTACATATATTTAAATCATGTATTATTCATTTAGAGTATTTAATTCTAAATGTTTTAATGTTTATATGTTTTTATTAATTTTCTTGATCATATGACTTTTGGGCTGCAAGTCATGTGATAGTATTGGGTTCTTATTTAAGTCATTGTTTGTGATTTAACCTGTATTAAACATTGAGGAAGGGTGTATAACCTGAAAGCTTTGCGTGTTATATAAAGGTTTTTTTCTTCTCAACGGTGTGAGTTATTTGAAAGAAAATAAGAGACTCAGAAATTCAAGGAAATAATTAGCATGGTAATCTGTACAAGTTGGCTTTATTTGCAGACAATATTATGTTGTACCTGTTAAATCCAGAATAGGACATCTCGGTGTTGTTGAACATTTTGAGACATCTTCAAGTTTTTCAGGGATATAAAATTAATAAAGATAAAGCAAAGACTATAGGTATAGATTATGCACCCACACATAAATTGGCTCAGCAATACCCATAGTTATGGAAAAATGATAAGATGAAGTATTTAGGAGTATGGATTAAAAAGGCTTCCGTTATGGCAGATAGGGATGCCTGGGAAGAGATTAAACAGAAAATAATACAAAAGCTGATAAACTGGAAGCTGTTGATTATGGATATGGATACCAGGATACAAGCAGTGAAAATGTTTTTAGCCTCTTTAGTTTAATGTACAGGTCAGAAATATTTATATCAACCAGGGGTGAAGTTGTGGACAATAATTAATAGAGAGTTGAAGGAATTTATCTGAGAGGGGAAGAGAGAATGGGTCAAGTGGGATAAGCTGATCCTTGTAATAGAACAATGTGCTTTAGGATTACCTGATTTGAAGGGATATTTTAGAACTACACAGTTTAGGCTCATATACATAACGCAAGCAGAACATTATAATTCAAAGAGGAATGGGATGATGATGAGATGGGAGAAATTCAAGAATTAAGGATACAGTGGGATTTTGCATATAGATCCTTAAAGAGAATAACAACAGCCATACATAATATTACATCAATAAAGTAACAGAAAGCATTCTATGAACCAAGACAAATGAGACTGGAGAAAGGAGAGTTTGCCAATAGGGATGACTGCAAGTAGAGGTATAAGAGAGGCTGGAATTTACTGTAGCAACCTAACAAAGGAATCAAGGTATTGGGAGCAAAAACAATTCAGGGAAAGGTAACAGAATGAGATGGGGCTAAGAAGGTATTTAAACTGCAGGCTAGAGACTGCCTTCCCTACCAGGGACTGATATAATGTAAGCAAAGAGAAAGAGCTAGGGCAAGTGAAGGACCTCTTCTGGTAGAGGTTTTAGTTGAATCTAGAACAGAAGCTGCTGTTAAAAAATGTTAATCATTACAGCATATAAAATATAAAGATAACTATAAGACTCAATCAAAGGAGGTTAGAAAAGATTGCAAAGACAGACAAATGTATGGTTCCCAAGTAAGCAGCAAGGTCTAGATGGTTTGGTATTTTTTGCTCAGAAGTGTTCGCATTGCTATTTTTATACCCCAAGCAGACTCCAAAGAATTTTTCCTCAGGTAGATGACAAATTTTGAAGGTGTGATGGGGAGGAAAGAGGCCACTGGGAAATATGTTTTGGCAATGAAATGAAATGGCAGATTTTAAAATGTCCTTATGAAGTACTCTGTCAGAAATATTTGATTAGCAAAGGAGTATAACTAAGGAAATGATTCTTTTGAGCTGGGACTCAGGATTTGAATTGCCTAGACATAATAAGGCCTTGCTAAGTTTAATTCTGATGGCTGCCAAAAAAAGCAATTACTAAAAAATAGAAATCAAAGTCTTAACCAAATGTATCTGAAGTACTGAATACTGTAACAGAGATAAAATAACTGGAAGTGGGATATTTAGAAAAGGGAAGGAGCAAATTACATAGAAATAAATGGAAATTGTGGGAATGATACATGCAGAATAATATTCTGAAGAAGGAGTGAAGTTTAAGGGAAACCAGAATCTGAGCGAGTTACATAATGTTGGACAAGGGATAGTTATAAAAGAATATGTGTGATGTGTAATGTATGTAACTGGAAACATGTTAATATGGTTTGTTTTCATTTATATTAATGTATGTTTGCCTCTGTCTTTAGTGATAATTTAATAAAGGTGTTATTAAAAAACATTGCTTCCACGCATTCCAACAACATCCCCAGTTGCCTCCTGAACAGTATTATCAGGACAATTTCAGGCACTCTTCAATTATAGTCTTGAAACAGGCTACATTCCAAGTTAATGGATGGTCACAACAGTCATTCCCCTCCACAATGGCAGACCATCTATCAGCCTTGAGGACTATAGACCCATCAGTCTAACAAGCCTAATATGCAAACCCATGGAGTAAATTATCATGGAAATGATAAACAAATACATTGGTAATCTGCAGATACTGGACCCATTCCAATTTGCCTTTGTTAAGGGAAGGTCATGCCTACGTGCATACCTGTAGACTTCTATGAGAGGGTCACCAAGACAATGGTATAATGTGTATCTTGACCTAGCCAAGGCATTAGATAAAATACCAGGCATTGTTGACAAGCTCTCTGAGCCAGGCATATATTTCTGCATAACTTGTTGAATTTCCATCACAGACAAGACCCAAAAAGTCAGGATCGATGAGACCCCCTCCACCAAGAGACCGGTCACCAGCAGAGTACCCCAGGGCTCCATGCTGACCCCACTCCTGTTTGGCATCTACTTCTCATAAGTCAGTCTTAACATTCCAGGCCTCTGATTCACCAAGTTCACAGGAGACTACAAACTGGGGATCTATTATATGTTTCCCCAAGATCGCAACATCTTGCAAGAGTTTTTAACACAGAAAAGTGACTGGTACCAAAGCCATGGCTTAAACATCAGTACCAAAAAATGCATTATAATACCCTTTGGGAAACTGTCAACTCAAGTTAATTGCTCCATTAATAAAACACCATTAAGAAATTACTCAGTAGTAAGGATCTGGTAACATACGTAGACAGCAATCTGGCATTTTATCAACATATAGCTAATACAGTAAGAAATATCATTCTGTGTCTCTCAATATATAAGTAAGAGTATGACATCCAGGTCCAAGGGAGTTATAATACCACTCTACCCCCATCTTTATCAGACCTGCCATTGAATGCAATACCCCTTTTGGCATGTATCTAACCAGGCACTTGCATCAGTTGGAATGCCCACAAAGGTTTCTCACTGGGATTAATTTCTTCAAGTCTTTTGGGTTTCTGTTACCATAATGGCACTGGACCCCATTCTGAAGTCAAAATATGATTAATGTTCATGAAATTAGTATTGTTTCAGTCTTCGATATTAGACAAAAGTGCTCTTTCGCAGCACCCGCAATGTGCCCAGAAGTGGATTATTCTTCAAATCCATACAGAGTTACATTATCAATAGAATATCTAAATACGACTGTGAATTCTTTTTTATGAGATCCATTCCTCCTACTACTATTCGTACTGTCTAGGTATCCTTGCACACTGCCCTCATTTCTGCCTGTAAGTCCTGGTATTTTATGAGTTTGTGTCTCTCTGTACTTAAGACACTATAGTCACTGGGTGTAGTAATTTCAATGATCAATGCTACTTTTGTCTGCTTTTCATGGACTGTTATATCTGTTTTTCTCGCATCCATTTTTTAACTGTTGGCAATGAGTGATCCCATGTGATATAAACTTCATCATTTTCTATAATACTTTGTGGTTCATTTTTCCAAGGCTTCTCAGCTACTTCAATATTGTAATGTTTGCATAATTCCCAATGCAACAGTCTTGTCACATTATTATGTCTTTATACAGGCCCTCTGCCATTAGTGTATCACACCCAGCAGAAAGATATGCAACTGTTTCTTATTCTGTCTTACAATACCTGCATTTGTCTGTTTCTCTTATATCTTCAGTGGACTGTGTAAATTAACATATATGTAGTCCACTACTCTAATATTAACTTTTTCTTCATTTTTTTTAAATTCACTTCACCTTAACCATTCCTACCTCAAATCTTGATCATGATGCTGTTTAATGAAGTTTCTGTACTTGCAACTATATTGATGTATTTTCCACATTTCTTGCCTTCTCATCTGATCCTTCACCTTATATTCTTACTTTTGTTTTTTGGCACATTCAGTTGCTGCCTGATTTTTGTCTTCTTCTGGTTTAATTTCCTTTCCAACTTGACACCTTCTGCTAAACTAAACAGGGAAGTCATCTTAGACTTGTTCTTCTCATGTTTTAAAACTCTCACTATGTTTGGATCTTGTGAGGTCAGCAGTTATGTATACAGTCCTATGATTGCAGATTTGTACATGTAATTGGTTTTGGGAAGGCTCATACATCCTTCAGAACAGGGAATATATAATTTTGATAGACAAAGATTTTTATAAATCATTTGATAAGCGTGAAGCATTTTTCCAGTTTTCCTCTCCAACTGATCCAATATCTTTTGTGGCCAGGCAATCACCCTAAAACTGTAAGTTAGAACAGGAAAAGCAAATTGGTTTATAGTCTGGGCTTTATTCCTAGATGTCAGAGCTGCTTTCAGTATTAATTTTAGTCTTCTAAAATATTCTTTACTAAATTTTATTTGCATTAGTTCATGTTTTACTATCAGTCCTTCATCAGCTCCCAAATATTCATACTCTCCCTCCCGCTCAAGTCCCGTTATATCACATTCCTGCCCCAGGCTGATATTTTCTTGGCACAGAAGCTTTCCTGCTTTAAAGGCTGTTTTTGCACATTTTTCAAGACCAAATGAAATTATCATATCATCTGAGAAAGTTTTGTCCACTTGCAGTTGTGCTTCCAGTTTATCTGATGAACTCTACAATGTTAAATCATCCACAAAAAGATGAGATGTTTTTATACTTTATTGTTTTATGGAAGCCAAACTGTAACCATGACCTAATCTGTTAAGCAGTACATGCCCTGTACCTGTATAAGTCCTCTGACATGTCTTCCTCAGGAATCTCTCTCCTGACATCATTATCAGGTAAAGATTTTTGAGCACCAGGAATAAAAGCCTGTAGCAATTTCCTAGCTAAAGTAATAAAATAATATTTTCTAATAGATACCATACCTTCTGATGAAGAATAGTGAACTTTTGATTTTATCTTTTCAGGTTTAAATGAAGACTGTTCTCTTTCCCTGACTAGATGAAACAACAATTCCTGGAGTATCGACCTGACCCAAAAGATATGGTTCTCCCATACCCAAATCAAATACTGAAATAGCTGAAGTGGATGTGGTTGACCTCTGCTTCATTGTAACTGAAAGGACTACACCACAGAAAAGTGGAGACGTAAGTGAATACCACTGCAGAGTCACCCTCCATTGGTTGAGTTGTTGACTGAGCTTGCAGAGTCAGCATGGGCTTTTTGGTGAGTTATTTTGGTGAGTTATTTTTTCTTTCTATGTTCAACAAGAGACAGGATAGCTGGAGAAGTTTAAATATCCATGCTGTAACCATGGGGGATATCTTAAAGGTGCTGCACTTTGCTGGAATGAGTTAGTTGGAAGTTAAGTTGTCAAATAGTGTCCACAGGCAGCACATTTACACTCACAAACAGTTACCAAGCACGGTGATGCATAAGTAGCACACTATATTCCTGTCAGAAAACCTTTTTTTCAAAATTCAGTGTAAAAGAAAAAAATGTCAGGCAAGTTGTCACTCAGTGTACAGAAGTAATGGCATACTCTTGTTTGTTTGTACAGTTTGTTTTCCAGGATAGTCCATTGGGCTGAAGGAGCCTATTTTCAATGGAGTCCCAGGGAGAAAAGCTCCAAGAAGGTTAAACAAATGAAATAAAGCAACAATACAGCAAACCAACAAAACATTTGTAGTGTACATAGTAAGAGAAGATATATTAACATCAGATTTAAGAGAGAAAACAATATATAAAATATTTTTACAGAGAAAGCAGAGTATGTACATATATTTACATAGTCTACAATAGTTATTTCTGGTTTAAAATTCACAAAAGGAGTGATAGTGAAAGAAGGATGGAATAGAGCAATTAATAAGAGGAATGTGGGTATAATGTAATAATAGGAAATCAGGAGGAAGGGTGTAGGAGGAGAGGAGGAATGTGGGTATAATGTAATAAAAGGAAATCAGGAGGAATGGTGTAGGAGGAATGTGGGTATAATGTAATTAAAGGAAATCAGGAGGAATGGTGTAGGAGGATAGGAGGAATGTGGGTATAATGTAAAAAGGAAATCAGGAGGAATGGTGTAGGAGGATAGGAGGAATGTGGGTATAATGTAAAAAGGAAATCAGGAGGAATGGTATAGGAGGATAGGAGGAATGTGGGTATAATGTAATAAAAGGAAATCAGGAGGAATGGTGTAGGAGGATAGGAGGAATGTGGGTATAATTAATAAAAGGAAATCAGGAGGAATGGTGTAGGAGGATCAGAGGAATGTGGGTATAATGTAAAAAGGAAATCAGGAGGAATGGTGTAGGAGGATAGGAGGAATGTGGGTATAATGTAAAAAGGAAATCAGGAAGAATGGTGTAGGAGGATAGGAGGAATGTGGGTATAATGTAATAAAAGGAAATCAGGAGGAATGGTGTAGGAGGATAGGAGGAATGTGGGTATAATGTAAAAAGGAAATCAGGAGGAATGGTATAGGAGGATAGGAGGAATGTGTGTATAATGTAAAAAGGAAATCAGGAGGAATGGTGTAGGAAGGAAGGAACACCTTCCTACACTTTGACAGTGGTCATCCCCCTTATATGAAAAAAGGCATTATAAAAGGCCAGCTCATTCGAGCCTCAAGAATGTGCAGTTCTACAGACCTTTTCCTTGATGAGGTTAGTTTTCTTAGAGGTTTGTTCTTGGATAGGGGTTACCCATTAACTCTCTTTCAAAATATATTAGTGGAGATTCTTGAGAAAAGAAACAAGTTGTATTTCCCGCTATTAGGAACAGGTGCACCGTTAAAGACATCAAGTAAAATAGTAGAAACAAACGCTCACAAAAATTTCTTGTATACTTACACGAATGATGCATTTTTCATTGAGAGCACAATTAAGAACTTTTGGCCAATGGTTACAATGCAGGAAGAAATTGCAGATTTACTTCCTGCAACAATTCATTTCACAAGGAAAAGGGATATTAACCTTAAAGGAATTTTTGAGCAGAGTACTCATAAAGTGGAGAAACAACATAGTTTTGCTCCTTCTAAAAAGTTAGACATTTTTAGCTGTGGCAGATGTCATCAATGCCCATACATACTGCAAGGGGACCAAATTAATATCTCGTCCCGAAACATGACCTTAACAGCTCACAGCTATTACTCCTGCACCACCACTGGAGTTGTTTATATAGGGTTATGCCAAGTCTGCCCAGCTTTTTATGTGGGCAAGACGGAAAGGGCTCTTAAGTGCAGGATTTACGAGCATTTATATGATATTAGTAAAAAGAAAGAGACTAATGCTTTTTATAAGCATTCGCTGACCTGCCCGACCATGTCCATAAAATTTTTTGTACTAGAAAAGGTAACTCAGGACCAAAGGGGGGGGGGTGATTGGGAGACCACACTTGGCACCAGAGAGCTCATTTGGCAATTAAAATTGAATGCCACCAAACATCCAGGATTAAACGAGAGTATTAGCTTGGCTTATATATTAAAGGCTAATAGAAATGTATTATAAATCATTTATTTCAAGTTTTATTAGTGTATTTTTAAGGATTTTATAGTATTTTCTGGTACATTATATATTTTTTATGCATTTTAAACAAGCAATTAATTTATTACATGATGAATAAGAAATAAATTCATTTGACACACTGTTTATAATGTAATACCTTTAAAATTTACAATTATGAGGATTCAAAATGGGTTTATACTTGTTATGATGATTTGTTTTGAGAAGTAATGTACAAGATGTAATTAGCGTCACAGTCGCTATATACAAGGAAGCGTTTTTTAAGCTTTTTTTTTTTTTATTTTTTATGTCTTCAGAATTGCAACGTGTGTTTAATTCAGTATTTATTTTTAAGTTCACGGAAAGAACGCTAGTAATAAACATATATTTCGTAAAAATGATTTTCAGAACAGGGTGGCTTTAACCATTTATGAGACTGTTCACTTCAGTTCACACACGATATTTATGCTTGAAGTAGCGAAGTATCAGACAGTTTTAAGGAAACATACCAATGGTTTAAAATAAAAGAGTACATTGGTTTTAGATTAGGACTAGTTGTTTTATTATTATTAGTTGTTTTTGGTTCCAACCAAAAAAATTTTTCAGAACGTTATTATATATTACAACTTGGTCTGTTAAAAAAAAATTTATCAGTCATTTGATTTTAATTTTTAACTGAACGTATTAATTGCTTCATTATGTTAATTGTTTGATTAATGATGATGTAGTGCACTATTTAAGCTCAGCACAACACTGAGTTCAGTACACTTGAAAAAGCCTGGTAATACCAGGTGAAAGCGCTTGGTTTGCATTTCGTTTTTGTCTTTGTTCGTGGAAATAAAACTAACAGAGGTATTCAACTTTATTGTTTGGACATTTATCTTCTGCTGTAAGGGTGATTTACACTCAAAAAACGAAATACTGCATTTTGGTTTTATAACTTTTGGTGTCCTGGATATCCGCATTTGGTGAGATTCTTCGCATCAACATTTCCTGGTTCTTGGATACTGTTTTTTAGAGTATGTACATATATTTACATAGTCTACAATAGTTATTTCTGGTTTAAAATTCACAAAAGGAGTGATAGTGAAAGAAGGATGGAATAGAGCAATTAATAAGAGGAATGTGGGTGTAATGTAATAAAAGGCAATCATGAGGAAGGGTGTAGGAGGAGCGGAGGAATGTGGGTATAATGTAATTAAAGGAAATCAGGAGGAATGGTGTAGGAGGAGAGGAGGAATGTGGGTATAATGTAATAAAAGGAAATCAGGAGGAATGGTGTAGGAGGATAGGAGGAATGTGGGTATAATGTAATAAAAGGAAATCAGGAGGAATGGTGTAGGAGGAGAGGAGGAATGTGGGTATAATGTAAAAAGGAAATCAGGAGGAATGGTATAGGAGGATAGGAGGAATGTGGGTATAATGTAAAAAGGAAATCAGGAGGAATGGTATAGGAGGATAGGAGGAATGTGGGTATAATGTAATAAAAGGAAATCAGGAGGAATGGTGTAGGAGGAGAGGAGGAATGTGGGTATAATGTAAAAAGGAAATCAGGAGGAATGGTATAGGAGGATAGGAGGAATGTGGGTATAATGTAAAAAGGAATTCAGGAGGAATGGTGTAGGAGGATAGGAGGAATGTGGGTATAATGTAATAAAACGAAATCAGGAGGAATGGTGTAGGAGGATAGGAGGAATGTGGGTATAATTAATAAAAGGAAATCAGGAGGAATGGTGTAGGAGGATAGGAGGAATGTGGGTATAATGTAATAAAAGGAAATCAGGAGGAATGGTGTAGGAGGATAGGAGGAATGTGGGTATAATGTAATAAAAGGAAATTAGGAGGAATGGTGTAGGAGGAGATTATGTTGGAGGGTATACAGTGAAGAGACGAGATATAAGAATTAGAGAAGAGGGGTAGGTGGGGTGTGAGGAAGTAGTGGATAGAGGTTAGGATATGAGGAATAGAGAAGGGCAGTAGATAGGCTATAGACAACTAGTGGAGAGTCAGGAGGGATGGGAGCAAGAGCATTCCCAGAGGGATGTGAGGTGGGAGTGGAGCAAGGTTTTGAAAGTGGAATAGTTGTTGGTGGTATGAATATGAGGAGGGGGGGAGTTCCAGAGTCTGGATAGACAGAAGGATAAAAGGAATTTGCCTGGAGTATGAGTTGGTCTATATACTTCGAGTAGGTTCTGATTATTTGACCTGAGTAGTCTGTCTGGCTGGTGAAGTTTGAAGGAGGCATTAAGTGATGGGCAGAGAGAGGGTTTAAAGATAAGTTTATGTGCATAAGTAAGTTGTATGAAAGAGAAGTGGTGGGGTAGTTCAAGCCAGTTTAATTTTTGAAGGGCATTACAGTGGTGAGTGGAGGATTTGGCACCAGTGACAAATTTAGAGATTTTGTTGTAACAGGAAGCTAGTTTTGACTTTAGACCACTTTGGAGATTAGTAAGGAGTGGGGCACCATATAGCAGGGAGGGGATGAGGTAGGTGGTAGAAAGGACATGTTTAGTAGCAGGAGCAAGATAGTGGTTATGGCGGTAGAGTAAGCCTAGTTTTTGTTGTGTTTTCTTTATATTTGTTTGAAGATGTATTCAAACTTAAGTTGTGTGTTAATAGTGACACCTAGTAGTTTTGTATGGGGTACAACTTCTATAGGGTTGTTGTTTATGCTAGTTATGGAGAAAGAGTTCATGTCAATATTAGTGTTCTTTGAGGGGGTGAATATCATGATTTTGGACTTAGAGGCATTCAGGGCTTGGTGCATGTTAAACATCCAGTTCTCGGTAGTTAGGAAGGCTTCCTGGGTAATTTTCTGGGGCATGAGGTGGGATTTAGAGGAGCAGATTATTGTAGATTTGTCTGCATATTGGACGAGCTTGGCATCAGAAATACACTGGTGGAAGTCATTTATAAAAAATATTAAATAGCAGAGGGCCTAATATGGACCCTTGTGGTACTCCTGTAATAGTTTTGAGGAATGAGGAAGTACAGTTTTTCCACTTGACTGATTGCTGCCTATTAGACAGGTAGCTGGAGAACCAGTTGATAGAGGAGGTGGATAGATTAAGATGAAAGAGTTTTAGACAAGAGGAGGTTGTGTGAAATTGTATCAAAAGCTTTAGATAGGTCAAGCAGTATGGTAGAAACAATATGGCCTGAGTCGCAGGCAGAATTGACAGTTTCAAGGAAGGAGAGGAGAGCACTAGTGTTGCTATGTCCAGGCCTGAAGCCGTGTTGAGTAGGAGTAAGCAGATGCTTATCAAGCAGGTAGGGTAGTAGTTGTAGGTGGATGCATTTTTCTAAGATTTTGGAGATAGGGGAGAGAATGTCAATTGGCCAGAAGTTGGAAATTTCAGTATTGTTTCCCCCTTTGTGAAGGTGTATGATATAGGCTTTCTTCCAGAGTGTCGGTACGTAGGATTCTTGGACTGACCGGTTTATTAGGATGGAGATGGGGAAGGCTATGTCATTGGCAGCCAGCTTAAGGAAGTTAGATGGAAGATCATCTGGGCATTTGAACATGGCTTCAAATTGAATAGAAGCTTTTTTATGGCAGAGATAGAAACAGTTTTGAGTGTAAAGGGACAGGTTTGACGGGTTTTGTTGCTTGAAGAGTGTGTTTTGGGGGAGGTAGGTGAGTGTGGGTTAGGTGTAATATTAGTAAAAGATGTAGTAAGTTTAGTGATAAAGTTAATGAAGAAGGAGTTAAATTGGGTAGCTAAGGAGAGGTCTGAGGTGTTAGGCTCAAGGTAGGGGTTGACTTTTTTACCTGGACGGAGAAGGGTAGTGATGCGATTCCAGAACTTTTTACGGTTAGTTTTGTGGTTGTTTTGAAGTATGGAGTAATAGGATTTGCGGTCAGAAACTGTGTGTTGTTTGACCTTGTTGCGAAGTCAGTCAGGCAGGATCAGGATTTGTGTTTTTGGTAGTTTTTCCATGCTTTATCACGGAGGAGCATGAGGGTTATGGTGTCTTTGGTTATCCAGGGGGCAGTATTTTCTTTAACTCTTTTAGTTTTGATGGGAGCAAAGCTATTTAGTAGGTTGATAAAAGTAGTATTGAAGTGAATTACAGCATCATCCAAGGGGAGGGATTTTAGAGGGGTCCAGTTAGTATGTTTTAGCGAGTCTGAGAAGGATGAAGGGTTGAAATTTTTGACAGAGCGAGTAGAAATATAGTTATGAGTTAGGTGCAAAGGGGTGGGTGACCGATGAGTGAAGGCAGGGAGGTGATCACCAAGGGAGTCAGGAAGGGTACCCTTATTGGAGATAGTATGAGGGTGGGAGACTAGTATCCAGTCTAGGATGTTTCCTGAGGAGTTGTCTTTAGAGGGTCTAGTAGGTGAATCGGTTAGCTGGGTAAAATTATAGAGGTTAATGTTGTATGAGGTAGTGGGGGATTGAATGGTGGCCCAGTTAATACTGACATCACCCATAATTATAGTTTCATTAGTTATATTAGTTGAGAACCAGTAGAGGATTTCCTCAAGAACTGGAATACTGTCACCGTGGAGGGATGTATAGGGAAGAGATACAAATTATTTTATGTTTATTTATATTTAGTAAGGCCAAGGTTAGGTCAGCAGTACCAAATTATGGGATGAGTTTGGTATATGGCATTACAGACAGGTAGGAAGAGAGCAGTAGGGCTGGATGGGTAATGGGCATAGAGAGCCCCGACAGTAATGAAGTGCCTACATTTACCATCTAAGGGGAGGGGCTAGGGTCATGCATACAAAATACTCTCATGGATGCCAGTGAGAGCACCAAACTCCCCAAGGTTTGCCTGGGGAATATCTCCTTTGGATAGCTTTCATTATAGAGGATGGCATACCATTTTGAATAAAAAAGAATCAAGTTGGATTGTTAGATTGGGTGCTTTGTTTAAGCCTGGCCTTAATGAACGTAGCTAAATGTGGTATGAACCAATAGGAAGATGACTCTTATCATGTGTTTTACTATTTAAATGAACAATTATGATTTTGTTTCATAGCACTGAAGAAGGCATTACTATTGCCAAAACCGGTTTGCTTATATTTTTGGAGTTGCCACAATAAAGGATTGAACATTCTTCTAACCTCCTTGGTGCCGGGCAATTTTTGTGTTTGTGGTTCAGTTGGTATAGTCCGTGCACCTTGTCGTACTTGTGTGCCTTTTGTGTTTCTCTGGGGTGGAATCCTTACCAATAAGGAATGAATGGCATGTAGTATGATGGAAGAAGGTTTGATGGTCGGCAAGCACAGGGAGAAAAAAGACCTAGAAAAAATTAATCAGCATGAAATAGAAAGCAACAGCTATAAATCAAACACCAAAACGAAATTAAAAATCAGTCAGTTTTTAATATACACTTGTCAGTAAATGAATAAAAAATTTCATACAATAATATACATAAATCTGTTTTCAACTGCTGAAATCCACTACATTGCTAAACTGTATACCATGAATGGCACACTCACAGTTGTAACCAGCTGTACAGCAATCCAGCAATCTAAAATGGAAATATTCCAGTAAAGTAAGTAATTAAACGTCAACAAACTTAGCCTGCACCAGTGGTATAAAGGGATAGAACCGTGACTATGGCCCAGGCTACCTCAGTATGATTAGCAAATGGAGTGCTTAAAGGCACTGTCAGAGCATGCCCGTCCTGGCTGGGGTGGGAGTTTGCATGCCCAGTGGCATATGTGAGCTAGCCAGGATTCCCCAGGAGGGAGAAAGGAAAGACTGCTTACATAGGTGTTTGCTGTGGGTGGTCTGGGAGTCCTACTGACATTAGCCCCAAATGCAACTGAAAGGTGGTGCAGTACTGGTGACCAAACCATACCCCACCCATGTAATGTCACAGAACAGGCATGGAGAGTAAAGTTTAAGTTAAAAACCCAAACCAATCAATAACATCCTTAATAATTGCCCCTCCTGGTTGACCCTCACCCTTGTGATGGGAAATAAATGGGCTGATTGGCCATGGAGGAAAATTAGCATAATAAACAGAAACAAAAATATAATTAACAAATAAACACCTCAGATGAGGCTAAATATATATAGCATCTCAAAGTTTCTTCCATTTTTATAATACACAAAAGCTGTACAGTGCTGTAAAATAAAATAGATAGTACACTGACTAGTACTGTACTTTTACTTTACTTCATTTTCATTACTGCCAATGACTGAGTTAAGATGACTAGCTGACTTAATAAACTCATTGCTATACAGTTTTTAACCTTTTTGTGAGTTTAATATACCTAGAAGGCTAGAGTCTAGTTTCCAAGTTTGGTATTTAATAGTACTTCATGGCTTAGGGCATAATAATGTTTCTTGCATTTCACTGTAAACTGCAAAATCATTTGTTAGTTCAAAGTTTTTTTTTTTTGTTCCTCTTTTCTGTTTCTCTTATGTCCTTTTCTTTTAGAGATCCATAGACAAAGCTACACAAATGCATGCACATACATGAAATACTCCATACCAGCACCAAGGGCTAGAAGATGCCTTTTCAATGGTTCTCAATGGTACAGGTGTGCAAAAGTTATTTATAAATTCTACCAGTCATGAGTTCCATCCACAGCCTGATGCATAGTCCAACAGAACTGTATAACATATCCAAGCAATGGTATAGTCCCTTACAGATGATGAAAGTATGTTATAGAGACATGGTCTGCACTCAGGAAGACCAGCTCTTCACTAAGATACTGGAAGATCTGAGGCATCTGTTGCTTCCAGCTAACTATAAGTGCCTGGTTTTGCGCTTATATTGCACTTTTAATTTTTATTTGCATTCTACTGTCTGTTTGAATTACCTGAACTGTTTATTTGCCACATTTAACTGTATACTGTACTAGTGCAGCTGTAGCATAGCCCAGTTACAGGTTTGATGTTTCTGAGTCTGTTTTGTAACTTCTGAGCATCAAATTCAAGCTATCTTTGTTGTAGAAGGCCCTTATGCACCCTTGGGGGAGGAGAGTGTTGTCTGGGTCCCATCTAATCAAGTGTGATTGGACTAGAGCTCAGAGACCATGTCCTTATTGGCTAGTTTGAGTTAAAATGGTTATTTCTTGTTTTATTTAAGCCCCATGTTTGCGTTTGTTTGAGTGTAGTGCACTGCCCTGTAGAGGTGGTTACTTTTGGCAGTATTTTCCCACAGCACTTTGCTTGCGGTCCTCCAGAGTTTTTTTCATGGCCCTGCTCTACTGTCAGGTGAAGCACTAAACCTAGCTTTAGAGGTACCAACACACCTGTCGCACTAGCCATTCCTAAATGTGACCCCTTTTCCTGACCATATAAATTTACCTAACATTATAGAATAACACTATAGAAGGACAATTTCCCACAGTTTCTCCAGCCAGCTTGGTCAACATGGGCATCCTGAAGTAGTGTTAGTGTAGCAACTGCCTCTTTTTCACTGACAACCCTCTCTCCTAGTCCACACAAACTCAACATGCGAGAGATGCAACTATATTAAAAACCTTGAATCCATGCCCACTCACACACCAGTCAGTACATATGACAATGAGCGCACTGTCAGCATGCACACCTCACCTTTTCTTCCACCCAAACCCACATCACACATACCTACATATGTGGAGGTCCTCACTACAAATGTACGTAAACTCCAGAGACCTCCCAAACACAAACACAAGCACGCTACACATAATACTTCCTCTGCAGAACACAATACACATAATAGCTCGCATGCCAGTGTCTCACCTGTCAAACCCTTAAGGCAAAACACAAAACCAAACATATTAGTCATAGGTGAATCCATCATGAGACACACAGATGTCCCTATCACCAGGCTGGATAAGGAAAAGGTCACAGTCAGCTGTCTGTCGAGTGCCTCAATGTTTTGACAGAGATGGCCTTCATCTGTCGACCCTTGGATTTCGCTACTGGCTAAGTCTCTTGCCACCCCTTTAGTGACTTTTTTAGGCTGTGTTTCAAGGACAAAATTCCTGTTCTAAAAACTCTATATAAAAACAACCTCAAGGTTATGCTTTTAAATGCTAGGAGTCTTAACATGAAACTGCACTCACTGAAAGCAGTCCTCATCTTGGAAGACGCAGACACTTGCACAGTCAAGGAGACCCAGTTCAAGGCTGTGGATAGCACCCTATCCATACCGGGTTACACCTCCTTCCACACATTCAGACCACAAACTGAAGGCATGAAAACTAAAGTAGGCAATGTATCAATATTCATTAAAGATAAATACACTTCCAGATTGGTTAAACATTATGATCCCCTGGAGATACTTAGGTGAAATTAACTGTTGGTAGGACACTTATTCAAGTCATTGCCAGCTACAGGATTCCCTCCATGAATCAGGACACTCACTCTGCCTATTTGGATCTACTTGAGTCTATCAAGATACATCCAAACACCATGGTTTTGGGCGACTTTAACTACCCATCCATTGACTGGGTAAATTACTCGTGCTCAAAGTCACTTACCCAAAGGTTCATTAACTCCAATGCCCTGAACCAGCTGTTGACAGCCCCACAAGGGGTGCCAACATCCTGGATCTGGTGTTTACCAATATGGGGGACCACTGCATCCTCACTGTGAAGTTTTCCCTGATGAGATCTGACCAAAAATGAGTTTCATTTGAAGTAACTATCACACCTGCCCCCCCCCCCCCCAGCAGCAACTGAACTGAAAAACGTCTCCAAAGCAGATTATAACCGCTTATGGGGTGGTATAAATAGCTTCACTGCACCTCCCCCCTTAGATGGACTATGCTGAGTTCCACTCCAATGCTTTTATACAAACACCTGTATAACTTCATTGGCTCGGCCATACCTGATAGGACCACAACAAGCTCCTGAAGGAAAAGCAAATCTGCCTGGTGGACAATTGCTATTTACAGGCTTTATAATAAGAGGAAGAAATTGCTTTCTAAGAGTAAGAGTAAGAGGAAGCAAGACCTAAACTGGAAACACTCCCTCCTCAGCTTAAACAAACAAATAAGACTTCTTGTGAAGTCCTCCAAAGCAAACTACAAATCCAAATTAGCTTCCTCAACTAAGGACAACCATAAGGCATTCTTTAGTTACATCCATAACCTAAAAGGAAAGGCCCAGATTTGTGCCAAACTGGTAGTTAATGATACCACATACACTAAGCTTGTGAATTTAGCTAACCTGTTAGCTGACAGGTTCTGTGAAAACTTCATTCCCCTATCCCCACCACACATACCCCATGACATCCCTACCACCTGTCCACTACTTTGTATCTAAAAGATAGGTCATAAACGCCCTCTCTAAGGCCAAAAACATAGCATCTATGGGACTTGATATAATTTCAGGCAGCATCCTACATGGGCCCCAACAAGAATTAGCAACACCATTAGGTACTCTTTTCAGTCGTAGTCTAAGCCCCAGCTTCATCCCAGCTAAGTGGAAAATGGCCACCATTATCCCCTTGCACAAAGGTGGTGCTTCCACTGACCCCAGAAACTATAGACTATTAGCTTGACTAGCCTTATCTGCAAGACCATGGAGCAAATCATCATGGACCTTATCAACAAAGATATAGGTAATCTCCAAACACTTGACCCTACTCAGTTTGGATTTATCAAAGGGAAATCATGCCTGTTAAACTTGGTGAACTTCTTCGAGACAGTCACCAAGGCCTTGGACGAGGGGAAATCTGTGCATACAGTCTACCTAGACTTAGTCAAGGTATTTGCCACTATATCCTGCTCAGGCATCATTGACAAATTCACCCAGCTAAGTATCAACCCTTATATCATTAGATGGGTTGCTAACAGGCTTAATGATGAATCCCATATAGTCAAAATAGGGGAATCCACCTCCAACAGCAGACCTGTAACCAGTGGTGTTCCACAAGAATCAGCTATGGGACCGCTACTGTTTGGAATCTATTTCTCCGAAGTACAAGCAAAAACTAAAGGTCTGCAGCTGGCAAAGTTTGCTGATGACTGCAAACTGGAAGTGGTCATAGAATCTCCAAATGATGTCAACATCCTACTAGAGGGTCTTACACAAACAAATGATTGATGCCAAAGTCATGGCCTTAAACTCAATGCAAAAAAATGTATTATCATCCTTTTCAGTAAGAGTGATGTTCCTGCTAACTACAACATCAATAGCAACACCCTAAATACGCACTCTGTGGTGAGAGGCCTGAACACACAGGCTGACCATAACCTTAGCTTTGATCACCATGTCTCCACAGTGGTAAGAAGCGCATTCTATATTGCTGTTCATATGAGTAAGGACATTACCTCCAGAAAAAAAGAAGTTATAACCTTCTCTGAACTCTTCTCTCATTAGGCCAATAATTGAGTACAACATCTCTTTTGATATGTGCCTTTCCAAGCACCTGCAGCAATTGGAGAGACCACAAAGGATCCTCACAAGGAAATTTCAAGGTCTTCAGCATCTGTCCTATGTGGATCATCTGAAATCACTGCCTTATATACAAGGAAGAGATTGCCTCTGAGTAGTCTGTATGAACCAGAATAAAGTGACAATCTCTGACCCTGCTTTATTGGAAGTGCTGCATATCCAAAAGTCAAATGATACATGAGTTACTCTCTCTAAAGACCTTAACCTGGTATGTGACATTAATTGAACTTGCTGGAGGTACAAATTTGTCTCCAAAGGTGTGGTAACTGGACTTCATGTCAAACAGACCACCTCACTGGCCGTCTTCAAACACAATCTGAATGATTGGATGGGTAACTGTAAATTCACCTCAGGGGTTCCACCTGTGTCCCTGTTGGACAGGGGTAATAGGTGCTGATGGTGGAAATAAGGGTAGAACTTGGCTAAGCTTGTATGGGCCAATTGGCCATTAGCCTAGTAACTTCCTATGATCCTACTAAAAGGTAGGAGACCTAGAACTGCACCTGCCATCATGAATCACACACCAAACTCCTTTACATCACAAAGTTATAGTATTCAATATTCTGCCACACTCTCCCTCTCTGACTCTCTCAAACAATCAAATACACACACACACACACACACACACACACACACACAAACACAAACACACACAGAAAAGCAACACTGATTCTGCGTGCAGGTGCTTATGTGCAAGTGTGTGTGTGTGTGTGTGTGTGTGTGTGTGTGTGTGTGTGTGTGTGTGTGTGTGTGTGTGTGTGTGTGTGTGTGTTCATGCGCGCATGTATAAACCAGATGATTTGGCAGATTTCCCATAGAAGCATCAGTCTAGATGCACTTCTCCTGTTGATGCATATGCCACTATGCAGTATATCCCAAATTAATACACTGATTAGTATGGTGGCTCACTGTTTAAGATACTGGTCTCACAGCTCCAGGGTCTGTCAGTTCTGATCTCCATTCACTGCATGTGTGTATTTTTCATGTTCGCCTCGTGTATGCATGATTTTTCTCCGGATACTCCAGTTTCTGCCTACCTCTCAGAAACAAGCCAGCGGATTACTTCTATATTGTGTCCATATATATTGTGTTTACTTTTGATCTTAGGTGACTCTTGGTTAAAAAGGGTCCATGCTGACCACCTCACTTAACTGGCTAAGAAATGAATGAATTAAAATTAAAATTAGAACCAAAATGATATTCTGCATACAATGCTTGCACTAGAACTGGGTACACAGCATGTCATCCTGGTCATTCCTATCCCTGTTATGTTGTAACCTACTGATTAGTGTACATTTGAACAGCAAGGCACACAGAATGCACACCTTTGTGTCACTGTACTGTTGACAGCCTTTGGCCAGGCAATCAGGGTGTAATAAGCACCAGGAACAAATTGACTGTGTATGCTGTGCACCCATCCTGTGGGACATGCTTCTGTTCATGGCCCAGTGGTGCTACATTCTTGTAGTGTGCACATACGTGCTCTGTCCACCCTCTTCTTGTATTCTGCTTTTATATACTCTGTCTATCCCGTTCTTGTAGTGTGTGTGCACATATTTGTCCATCCCATTCTTGTAGTCTGCTTGTCTATACTCTGTTTGTCCACCCCATTCTTGGAGGTTTTCTTTTCCTTGCTGAGCATTAGTACTCCATTGATACAGGCTAAGGGAATGCATATGGATTGGTGTGCAGCATATGTCCTTGTACTTGTCTAGACACTGACATCCACACTCATTCTCTCTCTCTCTCTGTATATATAGGGCTGTGCTACTCCTTCCATGATAGCACTCCTTTGTTTATACTTGGTATACATAATCAATGGGACACTCAGTAAGAGGACCTCAAGTAGATACCCATCAATGAGCTGCTCCTCAGCTTAACAAAGTGCACCCATAATACCACCTGCCCTTCTTCATTCTTCAGACATAGATAACAGTTTAATGGGCTTGTGAATTAAGTTTTCATCAGTGGTAGGTTAGCTGTGTAGCTATGCAAGTCTCTAGCACCAGTTTCCATATCCCTATACCACATCTTCATTTACAAGACCCCTGCATACAATACCTCTTCTTTGAAGAAACACTTTAGTGTTCCTCATCAGTGCACAAATCCAAAGTAACTTTCGCAAGATAGTGCTTTCACAAGGTAGAAAGATAATGACTGTCCCTTTTACATTATGTTCTATGAATTCAGTCACAACGTTATGATCATATGCACACACATGCCTATATTAAAGGAAGTAAAAATGATATATAGTATCTACTGTAGACATCTCACTTAAGTAAAGTAGCTGTAGAGGTGCCAAGTACAGTAAACTGATGTACATAATTCTATAGAGGATACATATATATATATATATATATATATATATATATATATATATATATATATATATATATTAATAGATATATGGACTTAGAGACACTTAATTATTTGGTAAGTACTCTCATTGCAGGTGCAGATACATATGGACATAGAGACACCTAATTATGTGGGTAAGTAGTCTTGTTGCATGCTATGGACTTAGACACAATTATGTGTATTAGATCTTTTATCACATGTTGCAGATACATATGGATATAGAGACATTTACTTATTGGGTAAGTATTCACTGCTTGGGGCAGATACATATGGACTTAGAGACACTTAATTGCATGGGTAAGTACTTTTATGGCATGGTGCAGATAAATATGGACTTACAGATATTTAATTACATGGATAAGTATTCTCAGGTCCTGGTGTAGATACAAATGGACTTACAGACATTTAATTATGTGGATAAGTACTCTCATTCCATGGGGCAGATACATAAGGACTTTCAGACACTTAATTATGTTTTAATTCCTGTCACTGAATAGCACAGATACACATATGGACTTGAGACATTTAAATATGTGGGTAAGTACTCCCACTTCATGGCACAGATAGATAGGGTTCCTATTAGATGATCAAAGACGCATTATATTGAATGCATCTTGGTCAAACCTAAAACAATGAAAACGCAAAATAGCAAAGCGGCTTTTAAGTGAATTCTTTCCCAGGGAAAGAATTTGCTTGGCTGCTTCCATTACTTGGCACTAAAGTGCAATCTCAGAGTTGGTATATTTAAGTAGGGGGGTGTGGGGGGCACAGCCCCCCACTTTATGTATTATTTCAATTTTTTTTTTTCTTTTTTTTTTTTTGGAACTGTTCTGAGCTTTCGAGATTGTAAGCTTTCACTTACATGGGTTTGATTGATTATTCATTGTTCGCTTTTTAAGCGTTCAGTGATATAATATAGACCCGATAGATATGGCCATAGAAACATTTAAGATGTTTAATTATGTAGGTAACAAGTCTCACTGCATGGTACAAATACATATGGACTTAGAGACACTTAATTATGTGGGTAAGTACCCTTGTTGCATGGTACAGATACATATAGAGTTAGAGACACTTATTTATTGGGTACGTACTCTCACTGCATGGGGCAGATATACATAGACTTGGAGACATTTATTTGTGTGTGTAAGAAGTCTCATTGCACAGTACAGATATAATGGACTTACAGACATTTAATTAGTGTATAAGTATTCTCAATGCATGGTGCAAATACATATGGACACACAGACATTTAATTATGTGGGTAAGTACTCTCATTCCATGGGGCAGACACATATGAACATAGAGACATTTAATTATGTGTATACATAGCTTCATGGCATGGTGCAGATGCATATTATCTTAGAGGCTCTTAATTATGTGGGTAGGTAATCTCATTGCATGATACAGACACATATGGACTTACAGGTGCTTAATTATGTGGGTAAGTAGTCTTCTTGCATGGTGCAGATACATATGGACTTAGAGGCACTTAGTTATGTGGGTAAGTACTTTCATCACATGGTGCAGATACATACGGACTGAGAAGCACTTAATTATAATTCTGCAAAAGTTGTTCTGAGTCTGCCAAAATATTTCTAAGTTTTGCAAAGTTTGTGTGTATTGTGAACATTTATCAGGGTTAGTGAACTTATTTCCAAGGATTCCTGATATTGTAGGAATTCTTATTTCTGTTTGAAATCATTTGTTACTGTACCTGAGTTCAAAGCCAGTTTGTTTTACATTGGAAAGGCTCTTTTGCACTCTGGTGGAGCAGTGAGCTAAATTCAACTTATCCAACGTGGGAACTACTGGCCAGTAGCTTATTGTATTTTTATCTGATTGGCCTGAGGACTTAACTTTAGAAAGTCTTTCATTCTGCTGGTATAAAAGCCATATACTTGCATATAAGTAAACCTCTCTGGTTTAAAATCCTCTATAGGAAATGCTCTCTATAGTCCCCCACTGTTCACAGCTGCTCAAAGAGCTGCCACTTTGTACAGCTCTCATTTTGACCTTCACGTGACTCTCCCTTACTTCTTCCCATCTAGAAATTGTGTTTCCTTGCTTTACATAGCATAGACTAGATTCAGACCTACTGAATCTAGACTGTTTTGTATCACTGTGCTCTTAAACCAGCCATCTTACATTAAGAGGGCCTCCCTGCACCCTTGTGACAGAAGTGTGTAGCTCAGGACCCATCTAGTTGGGGAATGCTGGAGATAGGCTCAGTCTGGGGCTTTTACATTGGCAGTTGTGTTAATACTGTTTACATTTCCCTGTATATAAGCCTCGACATCCACTGAAAAAGTACTGAAAAATAAGTATATTTTAAGCAAGCACTGCACTTTGTTAACTGTATTTAATTGAATTACTGCTTCATTTTTGCTGTTTGTGACTAAGTCCAGCTAGCCGACTTCCTTCCCAAATACCACATTCAGACAAATCCTGCCACAATGCATGGGCAGTTTCCCATCATTTATCCTGCCAGCTTAATTGATATGGACATCTTCAGACATTGTAGCAATTGCCTCATATATACTGACAACCATTTACTCCTAAAGCAAAATAACATCCTTTGTGAGAGCTGCAAATACACTGTGGAATTGGAGTCAATTTTCTCACGTAAAAAATTAGACATCAAACAGGTTGTCAGCTCACACACTTCATCTCTCATGCAAACCTCACCACAACATATAAACCCACATATGTGGAGGTATTCACTAAAAGCCTACTAAAGGAACAGAGACCTCCCAAATGCACACCACCCACACTCACCACTAAGCAAAAAGAAACCACTACACATATCAACACACACACCTGGTCTCAACAAATAAGCCCCTAAGGCAAAACACATCAAATGTCTTGGTCATAGGCGACTCCATAGTGAAACAGACAGATGTCCCACTCACCAGACTGGACAAGGAGAAGGTCATGGTCAGCTGCCTATCAGGTGCCAGGATCTAGGAAATCATGCATGCACTCTAGTCACTCAACAACAAGTACCATTATGACTTTGTCATAGTCCATGTTGGAGCAAATGACTTGAGACGTAATTCACTGCACTATATGAAGAGAGGCATTACTGAACTCTCTGATTATGTGTCCCAGACAGGTATGTTCCTAGCCCTAAGCAGTATCCTACCCTCACCCTGGTTGATGCCACAATATAAACAAAAAATGATTGACTTCAACAATTGGCTCAGCTTCTGGTGTCAGTCCAGGGGGATCCAGTATCTGTCATCCTGGGGGGATATGGTAGACAGACCTTGCTGCTTTGCTAGAGATTGTCTACTCCTGTCCCCCCTAGGCTTGCAGATACTAGCAAAGGTCCTTGCTAGTATCTGAAAGCCTAGGGGGGACAGGAGTAGACAATCAGACACTAGCAAAGGCCCTTGCCTCACCCATAGTGCCTTTTTTAGTCAATGTCAAAACAACAAATTCTCCAACATAACAAAACATAATTGAGACAAACTCAGGGCTGTGCTGCTTAATGCTATAAAAAGTTTCATACCACCAGCAATTAATGATCACTATGCAAAAGTATAAGAAAATGCCCTGTACAAACACTTAAACAACTGTATAAACTGTTGTATCTGACCAGATTAAAACCAGGTCTTCCCATAAAAATAAGCCACTGTGGTGGACTTCAAGTATAAACAAATTATATAACAAGAGAAAGAAACTGTTGTCCAAAATCAAGAGGGATATCACTCTGCAGGGGAAGAGTTCCCTCCTAAGCCTAAACAAAAAAATCAGAAATCTTGTAAAGTCTTCTAAAGCAAATCACAAAACTAAAATCGCATCCCTAGCCCAGTATAATCATAATGCATTCTTTAACTACATCTGAAGTCTAAGAGAGAATTTGCAATTACATGCCGAACTAGTTGTAGATGGGATCACTCATACTACACCAGAAGATATCTCCAACCTGCTAGCTGACAGATTCAGTGCAAATTTCACCCCCTCCCATCCAAAAGCATACCTGACACCAACCTTCTGCCTAGCATCTCTACAGAATAGGGCATCTCTGCACTCACCAAGGCCAAAAACATGACCATAGTGGGACCAGATAATATCCCATGTTGTTTACTAAACAATCTAAAACAAGACCTAGCAGACCCACTTGGCATTCTCTTTAATTATAGCTTGGGAACTGACTATTTTCCTGCAGAATGGAGAACAGCAACAGTAATCACCCTGAACAAAGAGGGGGGGAGCATCAACTGACCCTGGGAACCCATAAGTCTAACCAGCCTCATCTGCAAGGCCATGGGAAGAATTACTGCCATAGGAAGAACCCTCTCCTCCTACCACCCAACACTACGACCTGTGAGAGATGCACTTATATAGCCAAACTGGAAGCAAAGCTCTCTTCACCAAAGACTGCCCTAGACAGTCAAGAAGAGAAGGCAAACACTTGCGCCGTACCACACTCATCACATAGTCCCTCAAAACCTACACCATCAAAACACACACACACAGAACCACAAAACACACACCTACATTTGTGGAGGCTCTCAGTACAAATCTGCCCAAACAACAGACACCTCCAAAGCATAAATGCAAGCAACCTCCACCCCCCAACACAACCCAAATGACACATAACCCACATACTCAGTGTGCCACTCAACTACAGCCCATAAGGCATAATGTACCCAACACTCTAGTCATAGGTGACTCTATAGTCAGGCACACTGCTGTTTCATTCACCAGGCTAAACAAGGAAAAAGTTACTGTCAGCTGCCTGTCAGGTGCCAGGATCCGCCACATAACACATGCACTCAGGTCACTCCACAACAAGTACAAATATGACTCTGTCATTATCCATGTTGGTGTGAATGACCTGAGACGTACCTGCCTGGACTACATGAAAAGAGACATGGAGGAGCTCTCTGATCTTGTAGCCCAGGCCGGTATGACCCCAGCCCCGAGTAGCATCCTGCCATCACTCAGAATGACACCACAGTACAAGGACAAAATGATTGACTTTAACAATTGGCTAAGCTTCTGGTGTCATTCTAAGGGAATCCAGTATCTGTCTGCCTGGGATGACATGATCGACAGACCACGCTGCTTTGCCAGAGATGGCCTGCACTTGTCGACCTTGGGATTCCGCATACTGGCAAAGGCTCTTGCCACCCCTATAGTGCCTTTTTTAGGCAAGGTTCAAATGACAAATTCACCACCGTAACAGGTACAAGCAAGCAAAATCTGAGGGTAATGCTACTCAATGCTAGAAGTCTAAACCTCAAAATGCACTCACTCAAGGCACTCCTTAAAATGGAGAACACTGACATCTGTGCAGTGACAGAGACCTGGTTCAAAGCTCCAGAGAGCACCCCTGCATTACCAGGCTATAATTCATACCACACCTTTCGGCCTCCAAACCCGGACCGAAACATTAAAGGTGGAGGTGTGTCCATATTCATTAAAGATATCCACACCTCCAAGCTAGTTGCTCAGCATAATGCATCCGAGATTATCCAAGTTCAACTAACTCTGGGCAAAACCGCAATCCAGATTGTAGCTTGCTACAGACCCCCCACCATGCCCCAGGATTCCCACTCCTCTTTTCTTGATACACTGAAAAATATTAAGGTACAACCCAACACTCTAATAATGGGTGATTTCAACTACCCTACCATTAACTGGGAAAACTACTCACGTACCAACTCTTTTGCTCAACGTTTTCTGGAAATCATCAGTTCCAATGCTTTGGATCAACTTATCCACACCCCCACAAGGGGTAGCAATATCCTAGACCTGGTCATCACAAACATGGGTGACCGGTGCTCAACACCAGAGGTCAGCTCCTCGTTGGTCAGATCCGACCACAAGCTAATCACCCTAGACATCCACATCCCGATCCCACCCCCCATTAGGAAAACAGCCGTAAAAAAACTCTCCAAAGCCAACTTCACGCTTCTTAAGACATAAAGTGCTTTTGTGTAGGATTCAGCAGTCGTACCTCTATTGTCCATCTGCATGGGTGTTGTGAAGTTTACCACTTCTAAGCACTTACACGAGTGCATGGATCATGCTATCCCTAACAGAACCAAGATGCTATCCTCCAAAAAAGGGAAGCCAATCTGGTGGTCTTCTGCCATAAACAAACTCTACAACAGAAGAAAGAAACTGTTGCAAAAAAGAGTAAAATCCCCACGATTGGAGGAACTCCCTGGTCAGTCTCAGTAAGAAGCTGAGATCCCTCATAAAATCCTCCAAAGCTAGTTATGAAAACAAAATTGCCATTGATTCTAAGGACAACCACAAAGCATTCTATAGCTATGTCAAAAATCTCAATGGCAACACGCAGATCTGCTCTGAGTTACAGCACAGTGACACTAAATATACAGAACCAACTGATATTGCCAACATCCTGGCAGATAGGTTCAGTGCTAACTTTACCCCCCTCTCACCCCCTAAAGGGCCCATCTTTATACTAGAAGAATGCAAAGTTCCTGTAATTATGGCTGCACAGGTAAAAGCTTCACTCTCCAAAGCCAAGAACACAGCATCCATGGGACCTGACAACATCCCAGGCTGCCTTCTACATGAACTACAGAATGAACTGGCACCCCACCTAAGTACCATGTTCAATCATAGCCTCACCTCAGGCTTTGTGCCCATTGAATGGCACACCATGACAGTTATCCCACTCCACAAAGGGGGGGGGGGCACAACAGACCCTGGGAATTACCGCCCCATTAGCCTGACGAGCCTCGTCAGCAAGGCCATGGAACTCATAAACAAAGACATTGGAGATCTCCAAACTCTGGATCCCACACAGTTTGGGTTTGTAAAAGGCAGATCATGTCTCCTAAACCTGATAGACTTCTTTGAAGTAGTCACCAAAGCCATAGATGAGGGTAAGGTGGTTCACACAGCCTATCTAGATCTCGCCAAGGCATTCAACACCATCCTCCACTCTGGAATTATAGATAAACTCACTAAACTAGGTATAAATCCCTATGTCACAAGATGGGTTGCCAACTGGCTTACTGAAAGAACCCACACCGTGAAAGTAGCAGACTCCAAATCAGACTTCAGACCAGTGACAAGTGGAGTACCACAGGGTTCAGTCCTGGGTCCTTTCCTATTTGGTATCTACGTCTCTGAAGTACAGGCTAACACAGAAGGTCTTTGGCTAACTAAATTCACAGATGACTGCAAACTAGGAGCCATAATTGAAACTCTTAAAGATGTGGACATCCTACAAAAGGGCCTCACTGAGACAGATGTCTGGTGTCAAAGACATGGTCTCAAGCTCAATGCCAAAAAGTGCATTGTCATCCCCTTTGGTAAAAACTCTGTACCCATGAACTACCACATAGGTGGTAGTCTACTTAACACCGAAAGTGTGATAAGAGACCTTGGGACACAGGTTGTCAGTAGTCTCTCCTTTGATAATCACATCACCACAGTGGTCAGGAAATCCTTCTACGTGGCACACCTCATCACAAAAGGTTTCTCATCCAGAAAAAAAGAGGTCATTGTTCCCCTCTACTCATCACTCATTAGACCCATTACAGAGTACAATGCCCCTTTTGGTATGTACCTCACAAGACATCTACAACAGACCGTCTCAAAAAACGCCAGCTTTACTCCGTCGCATATATCACCTACTCAGAGGCAATCTCTGCCTAACATACAAAGCTATGTCAAACCCAGAGCTGTTGGACATGCTCCACTTAAAGAAATCCCAATCCATCTGAGATACATGCTCTAGGGACCTAAACCTTGTCACCACAATAAACAGAGCATGCTGGAAGGATAGATTCCTGTCCCAGAGACTTCCCATACTCTGGAACAGACTACCTATCTATGTCAAACAGAGCTCCTCATTAGCATTCTTCAAGAAAAATCTTGATGATTGGATGGGTAATAGGAAATTCACCCCGGGGATCACTTCTGTGGTTCTGCTTGACAGGGGCACAGAAAAATAATTTTCTTGGGTGGCGAAAGCCAGGGTACCTTTTTGGCTAGGCTTGTATAGGCCCTAGGGCAATAGCCTAGTACCTACCTATGAACCTATGGAGCTTATCAACAAGGACATAAGTAACCTCCAAACACTGGACCCAACCCAGTTTGGCTTTGTTAAGGGTAGATCATACTTATTAAACTTGGTGGACTTCTTTGAGAATGTCACCAAGTCCACACTGCCTAACTTCACCTTGCCAAGACTTTCAACACAATTTCCCACTCTGGCATCTATTTCTCAGAAGTCCAGGCCAAAGTAGATGACTGCAAACTGGGAGCAATCACTGAGTCCCCCAATGATGACAACATATTGCAAGAAGGGCTAACGCAAACAAATGGCTGGTGCCAAAGTCATGGTCTAAAACTAAATATAAAAAATATAATAAAAAACATAGCACAAGAGCAAAAGCAAGGGTCAAATCTTATATTCAAAGCCAGATACTTTTATTAGTAAAACAATGGATAAGCGCTTTCGCTAAAAAATAGCTTCATCACATCACAATGTTTGCTTAACATAGACAGTTTAAATCAAGCACATGGTGAGTACAATTCAAATGAACCAATCATCATCACACATCAATTAGTTCACTTAACATTTAAAGCAGCAAATACAAAAGTATATCAGTGCATTCATTACTGCTACTAATCATATAAAAAAATATATATAAAAATATATATATAAAAAACTAACTCCATTTAAAAAAGCGCATCCTTTGAATACAATAAATGATAGTATAAAACTTTAATAAAAGTTTTCTTGTTATCAGTATTCATAGAGAAGCATTTAAGACCCATTTTGAATAAAAATAAATTTGTCTTACGTGACACAAAGCAATTTTTGGTAGACCTCTATGAATGCATCACACATTGTGACAATATTAATGCTTGTTATTTTGTCACCCTAGATATACAGTCCTTGTTCACTGTAATACCCAATGAACTAGGTTTAACTTTTGTCACGAATTATTTAAAAGAATGTAGTGACTATTCTGAATTGTTGATAGATCTGATTGTCCATTTTCTTGAACTTGTGCTTTATAATAACATGTTTATGTTTGATGATAAGATTTTTAAGCAACATGAAGGCGTAGCAATGGGCACTCCTTGTGCCAACAGCTACGCCAACATGTTTCTAGCATTTTGGGAACAAGAAGTTTTGTTTAAAGAAAAGTTTAAGGAATATGTCATCTTCTTTCGTAGATTTGTAGACAATGTCTTTTTCTATGGAATGGAACAGTAGATAACTTAGAAAAGTTTTTAAACATCATGAATAGCTTGACAAATTGTTTGAAATTCACTATGCAATACTCCTATGAGAAAGTGGTGTTCCTAGATGTTTATGTAGAAAGGTTACACAATGGTCTCATCAACACAGGGGTATATCGAAACCTTGTCACAGCAACATGTTACTACATAGAACAAGTATGCACCCACCCCACATTTTAAAAATATAATTAAAGGACAATCTTTAAGATGTTCTAGGCTAAATCCGTCAGAAATAGGCTTAGAAAAATATCTGTCATGTTTACGAAATAGATTAAAGAATAGGGGCTACAAAATTAGTGAAATAGATCAATACACTACTGAAGCCCTCAATTCACGTGATGCTAGAGGTAAACCTTATTTTGGTCCAGTACAGGATATCATTAGAACTGATATTTCTTCGACACCCTTGAATGTCAAATTTGCAACAAGTTATACAACAGACTTATTTGAAGTCAAGAATATCATATGTAAACATTGGGATATACTAAAGGCTGATGAAGAGATTTCTAACATAGTTGGCAAAGAACCCTCTTTTATATATAGGAACAGAAACAACTTAAAAGACTCCTCTGTTATCCTAAGAAAGCTATACAGCATGTTAGTTCAGGACATACAGAAAAATGTGGTCATTGTAATTTTTGTTGTTATATTGACAGCAATACCACATTTATCCATCCAGATAATGGTAAAACATTTTATTTTAGAACACATGCGAATTGTATGACACCTAACGTTGTTTACCTGGCAGTTTGCAAAATATGTTCATCATTTTATGTGGGTAAGACAAACCGCCCACTACGTGACAGGATAAGAGAGCATATTTATAACATCAAAAAAAGTAATACACAGAATGCTTTAGCCAAGCACACTGTCTTACACAACATTCAACATGAATTTCAATTTAGGGTACTAGAAGTAATAGAACCTAATGCAAGAGGAGGTAACATAATGACATATACAGAGGAGAAGTAAAACAACTGGATTATTTTGCTAAGAGCAGATAGAGGCTCAGGACTAAATGACAAAGTCTCTATCAAACCTGTACTTAGAAAACGCAGACACATAAAGATATGAGAATATTTAGTCATTTTTAAATTGTAATAGATATATATAAATAATTTTTATAATGCATTTTAACAAGAAAACTTTTATTAAAGTTTTATACTATCATTTGTTGTATTCAAAGGATGCGCTTTTTTAAATGGAGTTAGTTTTTTATATATATATATATTTATATATATATATTTTTTTTTATATGATTAGTAGCAGTAATGAATGCACTGATATACTTTTGTATTTGCTGCTTTAAATGTTAAGTGAACTAATTGATGTGTGATGATGATTGGTTCATTTGAATTGTACTCACCATGTGCTTTAGTATTTAAACTGTCTATGTTAAGCAAACATTGTGATCTGATGAAGCTATTTTTTAGCGAAAGCGCTTATCCATTGTTTTACTAATAAAAGTATCTGGCTTTGAATATAAGATTTGACCCTTGCTTTTGCTCTTGTGCTACATTTTTTATTATATATTTACTGGTTGTTTCCACAAGAGCATTTACCAGTGAGAGCAGTATTTTGGATTTTTTGACCAAATATAAAAAATGCATTATTTTTCCCTTTGGCAAAACAGAATTCCCTAAAAATTACAATATTGACAGCACCCTCCCCCGAGTTCCAACCCAGTGATGCAAGACTTGGGAACAAAGATATTGGGAGGCATACGCACTGTACACATTACAGTACAAATAATGTGAATGGGGGTAGCAACAGGGCAAACACTAGGACCCAGGAGGAACCACTTTAGCTGTAGCAAGAAAAGAAATAAACGGTTGTGTAGGTGATGAAAACATCATGACTTGAGACTGCGCTGCAATTTACAACTCTTCAGGTATTTTCATTTTTATTATTGTTTCAGCTCGATTTTGTATGGAAGGTGTTAATTGCCTGATTAAAAGGTGTAAATGTTCCCTGGAAGGTGTCAAAGCCACAAAACATGAAAGGGACTTCCTGGTTTTCTGTTGGGGTTTTCTCTTAATCCTTGATGCAGTCTTGATACTGTAATTTGTGTAAACTTTGTAGAAGTGAAGGGGGTGTCCTTGCTAAAGTTCAGAAGAGTTCAGGCATGAAAGCTGGTAAGTATGTTTTCTAAATCAGCATCTTTAAAAAAATCAGAATTGTATTCTCTGCTGTTGTAAATTGGTGAATTCACTATTGCTGCTCAGATTTGTTTGTCATTATTATTTTAGATAACTAATGGTCCATTTCATCTCCATCTCTGCTATTCATACTTTTAAAAAGTACCTGATTTTACCTCACATTTTTGTCCTATCCCATCCTATTTTTTTTTTTTTATTTTCCTGTAAATAATTAGGGATTACAGTAAACCAGTATTGTCTTACATTATAATCTCATACTTATTGTTCAGAAAATGTTTATGTTAAATTTGTTGTCTTAACAACTTTTTTTAAGTGAAGTACAATAATATTTTAAAATAATGTCCCAAGTTTTCCCCCATTGTTTTTGACTTTGCCCAATATTCTTTAGCGAAGAAATTGAGAGGTATGCTGCTTCTGTTGGCTGAATCCTGTGGTTTTGTATCTGTGCCACATTCAGACTGTGTGCTGGGTTTAAATGGCTTAGAAGTGCTTCTTTCTTCACCAAATCATTATTTTAAGATTCTGGACCAGCTGCAGGATTGACTAACTTGCTCAGTGGCTGCCGTCCAATTTTTTTTGTCTTCTCATACACTTTACACTTTGGAGCTTTACCTTGTGATAAGTTTGTCATTAGTGTTTGAAACATAGGTTCATAGGTTCATAGGTTCATACTAGGCTATCTGCCCGAGGGCATTTACAAGCCTAGCCCATCATTTTGTGGCTTACGCCACCCCTTAAGTATGGGGAACTATACCCATTATTTTGCTGTGCCTCTGTCGAGCAGTGACACTGAGGTAATCCCTGGGGTATATTTGCGATCTCCCATCCATTGGTCAAGATTTCTCTTGAACAAGGCCAGCGAGGTGCTCTGCCTCACATATACCGGGATTTTGTTCCACAGCATAGGGAGTCTTTGGGTGATGAATCTATCCCTCCAGCACGTCCTATTAATAGCCGTGTCGAGGTTTAAGTCTCCCGCCCTTGTGGCTCTGGTGGATCTAGATTTTTTGAGGTGAAGCATATTCATCAAATCTGGGTTTGACATGGCCTTGTATGTTAGGCAAAGGTCACCTCTGAGCAAGCGGTAAGCGACTGAATAGAGCTGGAGTTCTTTCAGTCGGGCAGCATAGGACAGATTTTTGAGACCCTTTATCCTTTTGGTGAGGAACTTTTGTGGTCTCTCCAGCTGCTGCAAGTGTCGGGTCAGATACATTGCGAATTGGGCATTGTACTCAATCATTGGTCTGATGAGTGATGAGTAAAGGGAGACCATGACCTCCCTTGATCTAGATGAGAATCCCTTCATGATAAGGTGGGCAATGTAGAAGGTCTTCCTAACTACTTTAGCTACATGGGTGTCGAATGACAGACTACAATCAACCTGGGTCCCCAAGTCCCTGATAACTTCTTCTGTGCTCAGTGGATTGCCACCTATTTGGTAGCTAGGGGTAACCTTGTTTTTCCCGAAGGGTATGACTATGCATTTTTTGGCATTTAACTTTAGGCCATGGCTCTGGCACCAGTTATCCGTTTCTGTGAGACCCTTCTGAAGGATATCTGTGTCAGATGTGTTTTCTACTATGGCTCCCAGTTTGCAGTCATCTGCAAACTTTGTCAGCCATAACCCTCCTGTGTTTGCTTGTACTTGAAAAGTAGATGCCAAACAAGAGTGGGCCCAGGACTGAGCCCTGTGGGACCCCACTTGTGACAGGCTTTGAGTCTGACATGGCGCCAGCAACTCTGACCCTGTGGGTTCTGTCACTCAGCCAGTTTGCAACCCATCTTGTGATGTATGGGTTAACATTTAAGCTGCTGAGTTTTCAATGATACCCGAGTGAGGTATTGTATCAAGGCCTTCGCCAGATCCAGGTAGGCTGTATGGACTGCCTTTCCCTCATCAATGGCTTTGGTGACTGTTTCGAAAAAGTCAACCAAGTTTAAAAGGCATGATCTGCCTTTGACAAAGCCAAACTGGGTTGGATCCAAGGTCTGCAAATTCCCTATGTCTTTATTTATGAGGTCCATTATGATCCTCTCCATGGCTTTGCAGATAAGGCTTGTCAAGCTAATAGGCCGCTAATTTCCAGGGTCGGTGGAAGCACCGCCTTTGTGAAGTGGGACCACAGTTGCAGTGCGCCACCCCCTGGGTACATATCCAGAGGTAAGACTTTGATTAAATAGCTGTCCTAGTTGTGGGTTTAATTCCTCATTGAGTTCGTGGAGCACACAGCCGGGGACACCGTCGGGTCCCATGGATGCTGTGTTTTTTGCTTTGGAGAGAGCAGTTTTAACTTGGGCGTTGGAAATGTTTGGGGGGCTGCAATCATTTGGTATAGATATCTCTCCTTTTGGGGAGGGGAGAAGTTTGCACTGAACCTGTCAGCCAGTATGTTGGCAATGTCTGTAGGATCAGTAATCTTCACATCATTTTTGACTAGTTCTGAGCATATCTGGGAGTTTCCTCCCAGGTTTCTAACATAGCTAAAGAATGCCTTATGATTGTCTTTTGAGTCTTTAGCTATTTTTCTCTCAAAATTTGCTTTGGATGATTTTATGAGAGCTCTTAGTTTTTTACTTATAGTGATCAAGGGTGTCTTACCTTTGAAGGATTTTGCTCTATCTTGTAGTAGCTTTCTCCTTTCGTTGTAGAGTTTGTTTATGGCTGGGGTCCACCAGAGTGGACGCTTGCCTTTGGTACAGAGAGTCTTTGTTTTGCTTGGGATTGCCTTATCCATGCAGTCCTGCAGGTGCTGGTAGAAGGCATTTGTGAGTGATTCAGCGGCTTGAGTACTGTTTTCTGCCGGCTCGGGGGCCTTAAAGGAGACCACACTAGTCTTTAGAAGTGTGAAGTCGGCTTTCGAGAAGTTTTTTACTGTGGTCTTTTTTATTTCAGGTGGGGTGGGATGAGGACCTCCAGCGAGATTAGTTTGTGGTCTGATCTCACCAGTGAGGGTATACTTCGGTGTTGAACATTGTGCTCCCATGTTCGTGATGATTAGATCAAGTATGTTATCTCCTCTTGTGGGGATGGTGACTAGTTGTTCCATGGCATTTGAGTTTATGAATTCCAGGAACTTTTGGGCTAGGGTGTTTGGGCTTGAGTAGTGTTCCCAGTCTATATTAGGGTAATTGAAGTCACCTAGTATGATGGTGTTTGGTGATACATTTATCCTCTAGTGTTTTCAGGAAAGCCATGTGAGGTTCCTGAGTTTGTGAGGGTGGCCTGTAACATGCTACAATTTGCAGAGCAGTCTTGCCTATGGTTAATTGCACCTGGATGGTCTCCGATGCATCGTGCGTTTCCACCAGTCTTGAGGTGTGGGTGTCCTTGATGAATATGGATACCCCTCCTTTCTTGGTATTGTCCGGATTTTGGGGCGGAACGCATGATATGAGGTAAAACCTGATAGTGCTGGGGTGCTCTCAGGAGCCTTGAACCAGGTTTCTGTCACAGCACAGACATCGATGTTCTCCATATTGAGAAGGGCCTCGAGTGCGTGCATTTTGAGATTTAGACTTCTGGCATTGAGCAGCATTACCCTTAGTTTTTTCCTTTTTGTGTTCTAGGGTGGTAGGTTTAGAATTTGAGCCTTGCCTAAAAAGGCACTATGGGGTGGCAAGAGCCTTTGCCAATATCCGAATCCCAGGGTGACAGGTGCAAGCCGTCCCTTGCGAAAGCGTGGCTTGTCCAGCATGTCATCCCAGGCAGACAGACACTGGATCCCCTTTGAATGACACCAGTGGTTGAGCCAATTGTTAAAGCTGATCATCTTATCTCTGTATTGTGGCATCATTCTTGGTGAAGGTAGGATACTGCTCAAGGTCAGGGTCATACCTGCCTGGGCTACATAATCAGAGAGCTCCTCAATCTTTTTTT